>NC_060149.1:782025838-782326065 GCF_021461385.2 Schistocerca piceifrons | reverse complement strand
GACACCCTATCCACATTCCTCCAGAACCTCAAGACCTTCTCCCCCATTCACTTCATTTGGTCTTACTTAACCCAACAAGTCAACTTCCTCGATGTGACCTCTACATCAAAGATGGCTACATCAGTCCCTCTGTCCATATCAAACCTACCAACCACCAACAATACCTCCACTGCGACAGCTGCCACCCAGTCCATTTCAAGAAGTCCCTTCTATACAGCCAAGCCACCCATGGTCATCGCATCTGCAGTGATGAGCCTGGGGTCTCACTGAGGCATTTACAGACCATAATTACCCTCCAAATCTTGTACAAAAACAAATTTCCTGTGCCTTATCTTTCCAGTCATCCACCGTGTCTCAAAGTCTGGTCACAGAGGAGCATTCCCCTCGTGTCTCAGTACCACCCAGGACTAGAGCAATTGAATTACATTCTCTGTCAGGGTTTTGTCTACCTCTTGTCATACCCTGAAATGAGAAATGTCCTACCCGCTACCCTTCCCACTGCTCCCACAATTGTATTCCAATGTCCACCGACCTGACACAATATCCTCATCCATCCCGACACAACCCCTGCTCCCAACCCCAGGCTTCATAGCTCATATCCCTGAAACAGACCTAGGTGCAAGACCTGCCCCATACATCCTCCCACCAACACCTACTCCAGCCCACTCACAAACACCACCTATCCCTTCAAAGGCAGGGCTACCTGCGAAACCAGTCATGTGACCTACAACCTAAGCTGCAATCACCGTGCTGCATTCTATGTAGGTATTGCAACCAACAAGCTGTCTGTCCGCATGAATGGCCACTAACAAACTGTGACCAAGGAGGAGTGGACCATCCCATTGCTGAGCATGCTGCCCAACATGATTTTCTTGATTCCAATGACTGCTTCACAACCTGTGCCATCTCCATCCTTCCAGCCAACACCAGCTTTTCTGAACTGAGTGGGTGGGAACTCTCCCTGCAATATATCCTTCATTCCCATAACCTTCCTGGCTCAACCTTCACTAGTCATTGTCCTTATCCATCTAACACCTTCCCTGTTACCATTCCAGCACTACACAGCTACACAATCCTCTGTTCCACCAACACACCCAGTCTTTGTATTTCTCTCTTTTTCCAGACCCCCCGCCCCCGTCTGACCTCCTGACTGGACCTAGCTGACCTACCCTCACTCCACCTTGTCCCTGCATGCTCCCAGTAGCAGATTTTATCATCCCCCACCCTTGCTCTGCTATTGCTCCCCCTCTCCGCCCCAGCCTCCTCCTTAACCCCACCCATTTGCCTTTCCCATCATGTGCTGCTCCTCTTAGTCTGTCTTTAGTTGCCAGAGACTGTGATCATGTGTGTGGAAGTAGCGTGTGTGTGTGGAGTGCTAGTTTTGCTTTGGGTTTTTCTGTATGAAACCTCTAATGGATGAGTATTATTGTTTATTTGGCATAAAATTGTAATTATTTTTTCTTTTTCCTTTAAGGGCAATCTGACAGAATACAGAGAAGATGGCGGTGGAGACACTAAACAAGTTGTTGTTGGTGTATGTGCCATGGCGAAGAAATCACAGTCAAAACCGATGAAAGAAATCCTGACAAGACTTGAAGAATTTGAATTTATTAAAATTGTGATAATACCTGAAGAAATTATTCTAAAAGTAAGTGTTAATAGTATATCACTCGTAGTTAACAAGCAGTCAGTGCTTCACATCTCAACATTAAATTAATATTGATGGCAGTATAATGAAAAGGATGGACTGAACTCAACATCTCCACTATATGGTGAGTAGCAATCCATCCTTTTCATAATACTGTCTTGACTCCATCCTGCATTTTCTGTTGTGTAAAATTATTATTGTTTTTATTATTATTATTATTATTATTATTACTATTACTACTACTATTACTGTCATTGCCATTGCTGTTGCTGCTATAGTTCAATTCTTTTATATTGGCGGCTCGCGCATGCCCGCCCAGACGCGGGAGATCGCTGCGTTGCCAGTTGCACGCGATGCACGCGCCAATAGAAGCAGCACCATAGTATAGTATAGTTCGCAAACTTATGTTTAGGGGGGAGTGCGCAGTTCATGAAGTAAAGCCACCACGGCTTCATTAACCCTTTCGCTGCTACAGAGACATGCTCCCCGCATTCCGCGCAGTGCGCGATTTTGTCACTGCACTGCTCGCCTGTGCAGACACATCGTGTTCCGACTGCTTTGACAGTCTTATCATTCGATTCCACAAAAACTATTTGGCCCAAAAATTAGATTTTTACACATCTTCTTGACTGATACCTTCCCCTCATAAATGACTTAATTTTGTTTCGATGTTCAACGCAGTTATTATGCAGCATTAAATATAGTAATCCATTGCACGAAATTTTGAAGAGTTTGCAGAGGTAAAAGTCCATAGAGCATACTTTCCGTATGGTCGATTTTAGTTGCCACAATGTTGAGAATGAAATGTGGACAAGATACCTAAATTTCATATAAAATTTACTCTATAACAATATCTCATTTAAGTACCACATAGGTGTCATATGTAATATTGAGAAATATTCCGTCTTTCGCGACTGTAACAAAAGTTTTATTTAGACTGAGCACGTTTGGCTTTATTTTAAATAAAGAGACAAAGCACTAGAAATTTCAAAAAATTGCATTCAAACGAATATAATTCATGAAGTAACGCACTTCGATATTGTTTTTAAATAATGAAAATACTACGCTTCGCACAAGGTTTGAACTCATAACCTTTCGCATAGAAGCCCATCGCCTTAACCGTTACGCTATCGCAACTCGTCATGCTGCAGAACTCCATGAAGACTCTAACACGTCGCGCAAAATACTGACAAACACTGTTGGTATGATTATGAATTACTCACGCTTCGTCGAAGTACAATAGGAAATAAACAATTACCGCTGTTCTTTATTGCGAAAAAGCGGTTCGTGTGATTGATACAAACACCTTTCCTTGCTATCACCTGAATAAGAGTCTTATTGCTTGTTTGGTTTAATTAATTAATAGAATATGAAGCAATTGGTATAAAGAATGCTTTTTTCAAACTTTCTATAAAAGAAAGTCTGCTATTAAGACATTGCTTTTGTTCTATTACTTTATTTATGACTGAACATTTCTAAAACTGAAGACACTCGTCCATGCTCTGCACTGCAGTCGAGATCTGGCAACGTCGTTCTCTGTTCATTGGCTGACTGTGTTTTGTGACGTCAGATGCGCAGAACGAACCTAAACTCGGCCGCCAACATAAATGACGCGCACTTTAGTGTGCTTTGTGCTGACGAGGTTGCAATTGAAAGAGTACTAAGTCATTAATTTTTGTGAAACAGTAAATATATTTAGTACATTTTAGCGGGCTTGTATTGCAGTACTCACAACAATTTCTGATACAGTTAGTCAGTCTATTCATATTGTTGATGTTTTCAAGGAGATAAACTATTATGGTTTGTTGGGAACGATGAGTAGCTTTTGTTTGAAAAGAAATGCATAATGAGACTGTGTGAAAATTTTTACTTTCATAACTGGCAATATCAGTCATGTACTGGGGACTTGAACACTGCCACCCCCTTCAACCCCCTGCTCTCTCTCTCTCTCTCTCTCTCTCTCTCTCTCTCTCTCTCTCTCTCTCTCTGAGTGTTGTGGTGTGTGTGCGCGTGCACGTGGGGGTGGGGGTGCGCGGGCGTGCGCTTGCATGCACACACCTGTCACCTGTATGGCTACGTTGTTATGACTGACGACATTGTGCCAGCATTGCTGCTTGATGATGAGGGTTTGTGTTGGGTGGAGCAGGCAAGGGGAGAGATGAGTTGTGGAATGGGAGAAGGGAGGCAGAAGGTGCACAAGATAACAATGTGCCACCAGTGAGCTTGTTTTTGCCTCAAATGGGGGAGAGTTTTGTACAGCTGAAGAAGGGGTGATAGAACAGAGGGAGGGGAGACTCGATGGAAGAGGGTGTGGTACTGAATGAGTGAAGTTCTAGTAGTGGGGCAGGAGTAGATGTGAGTGTAGGTTGTGGAAAAGGTTGAAGTTGTGTTGCAAGGGCAACTCCCTTCTGTGTAATTCAGAGGAAGTATTGTTGGGAATCCAAATAACACAGGTTGTGTAGCAGCAGTTGAAATTGAGAACTTTATGCTCAGCAGCATGTTTTTCTGTTGGGTGGTCATCACTGCTCTTGGTCGCAATTTGACAGTGGCAATTCATTTGGATGTAAAGATGACTGGTGGTCATGCCCACAAAATGCTTCTAGTGGTAGTCTTCTCTCTGATGGGATAGGATAAGCCTGTGACACAGTGAGTGTATTAGTGTGCTGGGTGAGTGTATTAAATGGGTCTGACATGGGCCTCTTAACAGATGTAAGACTTGTGTGGCAGTGGTTTGGGAGCAAGTGTGGCATAAAGCCGGACCAGGTTATTGTATAGATCAAATGGTGTTCTGCCTCCCAGCTACTTTATACGATGTCATTTTCTGTCGTTAGGCCCTACCTATACCCTGGGTTACATTATTGGTATGGTAATGGATACTTCCATATGCAAACAGTGACTGAGATGTGGATGTGTTACTATTAAAAATTTATGTTATTCAGTTCAAATGGAGTTCAGTCTGAGTGATATGCAAAGGGCTTCATAGTATTTGTAGAGTGCCAAGTTTTGTGCACAAATCAAAAAGGCGGCATAATTAAGGTGAGATCAGACTCCCTATACTATGTGTGGGCAATCTTTGGTGATGAGTGGGTCCAATTCACATACTTACTTAAGCTCGTGGGACAGCTTGCCATGTTATGCAACAGCAGCACTCCTAGTGCAGAAGGTCAAAACTGTAGTACCCGTGATAGTAATGTTTATGGAGTAACACACTGATATGACTGGTACTCTGTTCCCAAATGACATGCCAACAAATTGCACACCAAAACTTGCATTTTTTTTACATTCACCACTTCTTCATATATTTCTTCACTTACAATGTTTTAGAATAGCTGTCTTATACACTTTCATTGTAAAATTCTGCAACACGGTTAGTAAAGAAAACAACGTTCATGGCACATACATAAATGTAAACATCTAAAGGTGGGATGTCAGGAAAACTGAAACATCATCATTGAAAAATAAATGTCTGCAAAAGAACTAACTGCAGTTAATTCATTGTAAATTGCCTTCAGTTTCAACAGTTTACAGTGTCCTAATATATCCACAGTGGACAGAAATTGTTTACTCATGTAAATACGAGAAAAAAATAGGAAAGCAAAATACAGAAATGAGACAGTCAGTCTCAGTTGGCAAACAATCAGGATTAACTTGATTTTTGGCCAAGGGCAGATGTGTTTGAAATTTAGTACATTGATATCCACAAATGCTGTTGTCAAGCATTTTTTAAAAATATTTGTCCAAAAATACTTTTGATGACTAATTGCATAGACGTGGATTGTTTCTGTATTGCAAAGTAAATTGAGTCATTATTTCTTTGTTCATTTTAAAAAGATTAAAAGTCTGACTCACTTAAAATTAGCATATATCGGCTGCATTGCACCAAAGTCAAAGTAGAATAGTGCAAACAACAGCATGGTGAATATCTGAAAGTGTGTCATGGTCAGAGTAGAATGTGAGCGCCTCACTCTCTTCTCCATCAGTTTCTTCCATTGGCCAAACTGGAACCAGTCGTGTGCGAGATCCAGCTCATGGGTTGCCGGTTGCTCACCTGTGCCCTGTACTGACATGGCTAATTTCTGTCAACACTTAACCCATTACGTCTGTAACTATTGATGATAGCACTACCAAATTTTTACCTTCACATTGGAAACTGAGTTACAATTTTTATGAAAAACACACACGCACACACACACACACACACACACACACACACACACACACACACACTAGCAGAGTAATCGTCATTGGCCAGATATGTATTTATTCCATTCTTCTATTAGTCCATCTTCTCCTTGGTCTCTCTCTCTCTCTCTCTCTCTCTCTCTCCTCCTCCTCCTCCTCCTCCTCCTCCTCCTCCTCCTTTCCCTCTCCTCTCTGTCCATCTGCTCCTCTCCCCCCTCTCTCTGTCCATTTCCTTCTCCCCCATCTGCACCTATTTCCCCCTCTTGTCTGCCCATCACCTCCTTCACCATCTTTGTCTGTCCATCTTTTCCTTCCTCCTCTTTGTGTGTCCATCTCCTGATCCCCTCTTCTTTCTCCACATTATTCCATCCATCCCAATAGGACGCTGGTAGTTCTCACTACCACAGTGTTCTTTCCAGATAGTAACAAATATGTTTAATCAGTTTGGTTGAAATCATTCCATTGCCTTAAGATTAGCTTCCTACCCATTTCTTTGCACACATACACAAAAGTCAAATATATTTAATGTATTTCACTCACATTTGTACACATATTTCACCTGTATCTTTAGCAAATTTTGGCCTGCAGTTTTCATGCCGCTCAATTATTATGATGTCATACCTCATAAACTGTGCGATATCCAATGATATATTTTTCTAGGTACATTCGGAGGCATATACAGATATTGTCTGTGAAATGTGTCGTGAATAGAGGCAGTAGCAAAGAAATAATGAATTAAAACATCATTCATGATACAGTAGCTTTTCAGGCATTTTTGCATTTGATACCATATCTCCTGAGCTACGTGTTGTACAATGATATATGTCTGTAGTTACATTCAGTAGAATATGTAGATACTGTCTGTGAAATGTGTTGTGAATACAGTGAGTAGTAAAAAAGTAATAAATTTAAATGTCATGCTTCATGCAGCAGTTTTATTGTGTGAACAGCAAAAACACAGTAAGCAATAAACTTTTCCCTCTCAGCATTTTGTGGGAGGTTGTCAGTAAGGAAATGTTTAGTAAAGGTTTGAAATTATGTTTACAGTTTGTTGCAAGTCACTAAATGCTCTCATTCCCAACTGCTGGCTGAATACAGTCTGGGTATTCATGCTTTGTGAGCTACACTTATTTTTCACCCAATGATCTCTAGACAGTAAGAGAGGGATGAGAATTCTCAATTCGCTTAAATGACAAGTACTGTATATTTGCTATGAAACACCATTTCAAAACTAGGCAGAAAGAATTTAAAGGTTTAGTTTACAATGAAAGAGCAAAAAATTACAATGACAGGATTCATTGTTCTGTGTGTCAAAAAGCACTTTTTGCTAAATTTGCCGGCTTGGAGCACGTGAAGAAATTGGTGGTATGAATAGTAAAATTTCTGAAGTCTTGCACATTATTCCATTGTCAGTTGCAACAGTTTTCAATGGAAATGAATGAAGTGTATGGAGACTTTGTATGTTACCCCAAAGTATGTTGGTTAAGTAAAGGGGCATGAATGGAATGATTTTTTTAAATTTAAAAGTTGCTATTGTTGAATTTATGAAGGAAAAAGGAATGCAGGAACAAAAATTAGAACATCCAAAATGGAGAGCAGACCTCACATTTTAAGTGGACTGCACACTGGCCATAGTAAGACATTGTAAGGTAACTTCTTTCTGATTTGATGGAGATGCTTTTAAAAAGATCACTCTATAAAATGGACACATTCTGACAGAAACAGTCCAGTTCTCTAAGCTCACTAGTGTTAAGGAAAACATGAGGTTTGAAGAATTCAGTGTGGCATTGAAAGAATTACGATGATAGTTTTGTAAAGATTCTAAGTACACTTTCAATCTCACATCTGTTTCTGAGCTTATTTCAAGTCCATTTGCCATTTCAGTTGAAAGTGTCTCTGTGTGTGTGTGTGTGTGTGTGTGTGTGTGTGTGTGTGCACGTGCATGTGCACGCTGCACAATTGTAACCAATTGACCTGCAAGATTATGCCAGTTTCAATGACAAATCTTTTTACGTTAAAACTGCTCAGGACATCTACATTGCTTTCTTCAGGTAGAGTTTCCAAGCCTCCCTAATGAGATTGAGATTGCAAAAATGCTGCAGTATTTTGATTGACACATTTGCATGAAAGACCTTTATTCGAGTTTGAAACTAAATAAGTCACAATTACATGGCAACTTGAGTGCAAAACTCTGTGAAATAGTCTGTGTATGCTCGTATGCCGACAGTTTGTATCACATAAAAATTATATTATTTTCAGTGCTTCAAAAATAATTAAATAATATTGACAATTTGTTTTGTTTGTGACCTGTGTTGTTAAGAAATGTGAAATATAAAGCCATGTAATATGCAGTGTGACTTCATTGCCATTTAAATAAGATGCATTCATAGTTTTCCCCTCTTCTCTCTTGCACTCAGGCAGCAAGGCATGGCAGTGGTACTTGTGCCCAGGCATGGCCTGCAAGCTGAAATCGTGGCCACCCATAGTGTAAATCATGTTGCCCTGTTATGTGGAATTGGTGGCTTTATGCACAGCTGGTTTGAATCATACTTGACAGAGAGAATGCAAAAGGTTGTGCTGAATAATTGACAAAGTTTTGGAAAGTCAGAAAATTTTAGTGACTGGGGGGGGGGGGGGGAGATCACAAAGTGAGCCCCACAGGACTCAATTTTGGGGTCTCTCCTATACCTTGTATATGTGAAAGACCTTCCACTTGACATTCAACAAGCAAAATTGGTACTTTTTGCAGGTGATACTAGTGTTACAATAACTTCCGTTAGAGGGACATAAACAAAAGAGTTGGTAAATGATATTTTCCAAAAAATTATTAAGTGGTTCTCTGAAAATGGACTCTCCCTAAATTTAGAAAAAACACAGTGTATTCAGTTCTGTACAACAAATAGTCATATCAACAGTTGATGTAGCACATGAACAGTAGTCGTAAACAGGATAGAATGCTCAAAATTTTATGTTGAACACATTAATGAAAACTTCAGCAGGAGAAAGCATATTATTGAGCTTCTCAACAATTAAGTTCAGTTGCTTTTGCCCTTCATATAATTGCTACTTTTGGAAACAAACAAATCAACATAGTGTCATATTTTGCATATTTTCAACCACTAATATCTTACGGAATAATTTTCTGGGGTAACTCATCACATAGAAAGAAAGTATTCCTTGCACAAAAGCAATCAGTTACAATAATATCTACTGTTCATCCACGGACGTCATGTAGGTTCTTCTTCATGGAGCTAGGCATTTTAAATGCGCCGTAACAATACATGTAAGAAGAAAAGCATTTTAAATGCATCATAATGATACATGTATTTGCAAATGAACAATACATATATTTGTTAATGAAATTAATCATAAATAAGCCATCACAATTTGGGACTATGAGTGGTATCCGTATGTACAAATACAGGGGGAAAAATGATGTCGTCAGAAGGGAGTAAAATATGCAGCAACAAAATTTTTTGATCATTGGTTAATAACATAAAATATCTGACAAATAGCAAAGCATGTTTTAAATGTGATTTAAAAATCATTTCTCCTGGACATCTCCTTCTGTTCTGTTGATGTGAATTTCTACTTAAAACTGGTAGCAAAAAAATGAACATTGTATTTGTGTAAGAAAGACTAAAAATAATAATATGTCCAATAATGTTAACACTATTCTCGTATACATATCCTGTAAACTGACTCATTCTGCATCATTTCAATAAAAGAATCATTAAAATGATCCATGGAACATGTAGCTAGCTAACTGACTAACTAACTAACTCTCATGTACATCCAGGGTCCTCATGCGAGCCAGCTGTCTGGTCTTTTCGGTCCTAGTGATGAAGTGTTTCACGAAGTGATCCTGCGCATTGTCTAGTTTAAATGGGAATAGCGTATTCATTGCTGTTGCAGCATTGCAACAGTGGAGTAGAAAGAATGGGGTGAAGCCTGTAATGTCTTCATTTGCTGTGTTGTATGTGAATGACAAGATGGGCAGTATTGTATTCCAGTCTCTCTGTTCAGCATCAGCAAACATCAAGAGCATACCTGCTGGTGTCTTATTCAAGCATTCTGTTAGGCTATTCATCTGTGGGTGGTAGGCAGTGTGAAATTACCTCTGATACTAGTCTCTACTGGAAAACTTTTCTACAATAAGAAGTCATCACACAGGGTTCTCCGTGCATCAGAATGGTGTTTTCCACAATAAGCTTTGTAATTTCTGGAGCTTCAGAAGTCAGAAAGGTTTAGTGACAGCATAGCAAGTGAGGTAGTCAATGCAGACTGTTATCCCCCAATTCCCATTTGTCGAATTTGGGAAGCTGCCCAAGAGATGAATTCCATTTTGGTGGAATGGTACCACTGCAGGGGGGGAATTGGACCCAGGATGCCCCAGAGGTAATTGTGGCATGTGCTTCTGTCTTTACCACTGCTTACAATGGCACAGTTCCACTCACTCTTCCCTCATGTAGGCCATCCTCCGACAGCTCTCTGGGACCCGGGTCCATTCCCCAGTTTCCAGCCTGACAGTAGCAGATGATGTCATAGTGGACCCTATTGCTATCTCAAACATCTTGGGCCACTGTTTTGCGGAGATTTTGAGCTGTTTCCACTATCACCCTGCCTTCCTCCATTGGAAATGAGTGGAAGAGGCTCGGGTGATACCCTTCTCTACTCAGAATCATGAGTGCTACAATGCCACCTTTACTACGAGGGAGCTAGATCATTCTCTCACTTCATCCTGATCCTCCATCACAGGACCGGACGATGTTCACATTCAGATGTTGCAGAACCTTTCTCCTGCAGGCAAGCACTTTCTGCTTCATACGTACAACTGCATCTGGGCAGAAGGCATGTTTCCCAGATGCTGGCATGAAGCCAATGTCATACCCATATTTAAGCCTGGTAAGGACAAACACATTCCTTCTAGTTACCATCACATTTCTTTCACTAGCTGTATTTGCAAGGTTATGGTACATATGATTCATGCACGACTGGTATGGTGGTTCAAGTCCCGCAATTTATTAACAACTGCACAGTGTGGATTTAGAGTAAACCGTTCTGTAGTTGACCATTGCATCACTTTGTCCACCCGTGTCGTGAATGGTTTTCTGCAGAAATCCCAGACTGTCGCCATGTTTTTCAATTTGGAGAAAGTGTACAACACCTGGTGGAGGACTGGTATCCTCTATACTCTCTACACTTGGGGCTTCCATGGCCACATTTTTAAAAGACTGAGTTTTCAAGGTCTGTGTGGGTTCTGTCTTGTTGGACACCTTCATCCAAGAGAAGGATTACCTCAGGGTTCTGTCCTGAGTCCTGAGTGTCATCCTCTTTGCTGTTGCCATAAGTCCTACAATGGCCTGTCTCTTGCCGGGCAGCTCTGGCTCTCTCTTTTTGTTGATGATTTTGTGATCTATTGCAGTTCTCCGTGGACTTGTCCCCTTGAGCAGCATCTTCAGCAATGTCTTGACTGTGTATATGCAATGGAGCATTGACAACGGCTTCCATTTTTCCACTAACAAAACCATTTCTATGAATTTATGGTGGCACAATTGGTTTCTTTCATCATCTCTACATCTTGGGCCTGTTTCTCTTCCATTTTTTGAAACTACAAAATTCCTGGGGCTCGTGCTTGATAAAAATCTTTCTTGGTCCTCCCACGTTTCTTACCTGGCCACCCGCTGTACGAGGTTCTTCAATGTCCTACGTGTCCTCAGTAATACTTCCTGGGGAATAGAGCAGACCACCCTCCTCAATTTGTACTCGTCCCTTGTCCGTATGAAACTATACTATGGGTGTTTCGTGTATGCATCTACACATCTGTTTCTCTTATGCCATCTCAATACTATCCACCATTGTGGCATCCGTTTGGCCACTGGCACATTTTACTCTAGCCCAGTTGAGAGTCTGTATGCAGTGGTTGCCAAACTATCGCTGATAAACCGCTGTGGCTTTCTCCTCAGTAGATATGTGTGCCATTTGTCTGCCATACCTGGCCACCGATCCTATGCCGCCTCCTTCGACGACTCCTTTGCTTGCCAATATGGGGCACATCCCCATTCTCTATTGCCTCCTGGAGTTCACTTTTGGCTGTTGCTCTAGCAGCCTAACTTCACGCTACCTGCCATTTTCCTGATAGGTCTGAACCCTTCACCACTTTGGCTTTATGTGGCGGCCTTCGTATACCTTGGCCTTCATTCCCTCCCTCCAGACACTACTCTAACCTTACTCTATCACTGTAAGTTCCACGACCTTCGCATGGAACTTCGAGATGGTACCTTTGTGTACACTGATGGCTCTCGGCCTGTCTGTCATTTTGGGTGTGCCTTCATCATTGATACCGACGTTTTTCAGTATTGGCTTATGGGACACTGCTCAGTATTTACAGCAGAGCTCTTCGCCCTGTAGCAGGCCATGCTGTACATCTGGCAAAACAGACTTTTCAATTGCATCATCTGCCCCAACTCTCTCAATGCCCTTCAAAGCCTCTGTGTTCTGTACACCATCCACCCCTTAACGCAACGGGTCCAGGAAAGCTGTTGCTTGCTTCATCTTGATGGAGCCACTGTGATGTTTATGTGAGTTCCTGGTCACGTAATTCCGACAGGAAACAAGGGCGCTGATGCAGCTGCCAAGGCTGTTGTCATCGTACCTTAGCCCACTAGTTCTTCCATTCCCTCTGATGATCTCTGTGTTTCCGTCTGTCAGCAGGTGGTGTCACTTTGGCATCACCACTCGTCCTCCCTTCATGGGAACAAGCTGCAGGGAATTAAGCCTCTCCCAGCAGCTTTTACGACCACCTCTTGACCCTCTTGCCGTGAAGAGATCATTTTAACTAGGTTGTGTATTGGGCACTGTCTTTTTAGCTATCGCCATTTGTTAAGTGATGTTCCCCCACCACTTTGTGCTCATTTCGCTCAACCTATCATGGTTTACCTTTTCCTGATGGAATGCCTTTTTTGTAACCTCTTATGTTCTAATTTGTGTTTGCCATCTGAGTTATCAGCCATTTTAGTGAATGGTGCATGGGCTGTCAATCACGGTTTCTTTTTATCCATCATAGCAATATGGCGAAGGACGTATAATATTTAGTTCAGGACCTCAGTTTCTGTATGGTATGTTTTATAGACCTTTCTCCATGTCCTTGTTTCTAGCTGACTTTCCTTCCTTCGATTGGGATTAACATGTAGTCATTTTTAACTCCTCTTTTGTCTTTGTTTTCTACAGTTCTGACATGGGTGCACATGACCCTGCACACTAAAACAAAACAAACATGGAGAAATGTCTAATGAACAAATAATATTACAAAACCTCTCACACCATGACATACAGTTCCTGTTGTTAAATGTTGTTGCTGAACAGAATATAAAATCTATTAAGTCTAAATTCAAGAGAATAGTCAGTAGGCCAAAAACTATGTTAGGACACTGCTCAAAGACATGAAGTGGAGTGATGTATGTATTCTCATGTCACGAATTAAAAATACATTGCTTTAGTAATAAAATTATATGAATGTGTGGTGTCTGTTCTTTCAGACATGTCCAACACCACATATTCTTATAATTGATTTGCAACAATGGGCAATGAATTCATGACCTACAGTGCAGATGCTCATATATGTTGAACCTCCAGTGGGACTCTAAAATGAGCAAGCATGGATGGGGACTGTGGATGGGCGGCAGTAGGTGGGAATGTGAGTTGGCCAGGGAGCATGCCAAGATAGTCCACAAATTTGTGATAAACACTGTGGCCAGATGGCACAGTGCTTAATGCAACTCCCTAATAAACAAGAGATCCTTGTTTCAAGTCTCTATGTGACACATTTTCACTTGTTGCTGCTGATTCTGCATAAAGTCACAATGCAGCTGATATCATTAGTTCCTTCCTTTTCCTTTCCTTTATCCCCCATCCACCTTCAATTTACATTATTAGTAATAAAAGTTTATACCTTACTTGAATACTGTTTTCCCCCAAAACTCTAACCCAGATTAGACCAGTGTGTACAAAGAAGCCATTTATGACTCAAGGGATAAAGGTATCTTGTGAAACAAACAACACACTCTTTCTGTCAGTCATAAACAGCTCTGATGTTGATGCTGTAGCTATTTACAAAACATGTTATTAAATATTAAAGAAAGTAATATGGATGTCAAGGGAAATGTATTATGAGGAAATGATAATCACATCAGGCAACAAAATAGGCAATATGAGATATAGTAAAGGAGATGACTAGTAGAATCAGACGGGAAGATGGGCAGATGGCATTAAGAGTAAATGATACATTGGTACCATCTATTTCTTCATGATTTCTGTGCAGTTCGCAATTAAGTGGCTGGCAGAGCATTCATTCCTTCATGCTATTTCTCTACCACTTCGATCTTGAACAGTGTGTGAGTAAAATGAACACTTAAATTTTTCTGTATGTGCTCTGATTTCTCTTATCTTATTATGATCACTTCTCCCTGTGGAGGTGGGTTCCAACAAAATCTTTTCACATTTGGAGGAAAAAGTTGGTGTTTGAAATTTCATGAGAAGATCCTGCCGCAACAAAAAAAGCCGTTGTTTTAATGATTGCCATCCCAATTCACATATCATATCTGTGGCACACTCTCTTCTTTTTTGTGATAATACAAAAAGAACTGCCCTTCTTTGAACTTTTTTGATGTCCTCTGTCAGTCCTATCTGATGTGGATCCCACACCACGCTGAAAACACTCCAGAAGAGGGTGGACAAACATGGTGTAAGCTGTCTCTTTAGTAGATTCGTTACATTTTCTAAGTGTCCAACAGTCTATGGTTTCCTTTCCCCACAACATGATCTATTATTCATAATATGAATCCTTAAGTATCTAGTTGAATTTGCGACCTTTAGATTTGTGTGTTTTATCCTTTAACAGAAATTTAGCAGGTTCCTTTAAGTACTCATGTGGATGACTTCACATTGCAACCTTTCGCGACACATGGATATCTTGTCTAAACCATTTTGCAGGTGGTTTTAATCATCTTATGACTTCACAAAACAGTAAATATGGCATAATCTGGAAACAATCTCAAGAGGACAGCTCAGATTTTCACCTAAATTGTTTATGTAGAGCAGGAACAGCAGAGGGCCTCAGAACTTTCTTGGGAAGCTCCAGATATTTCAGGTATTACTTGTGTTTCACTTGATGGCTTTCTGTAAATTATTACAAACTGGAGTTTTCTGACAGGAAATCACAAATACAGTTGCACAGCTGAGGTGATAGTCCATAAGACTTGCAAGATTAGAAGTTGCTTGTGAGGGACGGTGTCAAAAGCCTTCTGGAAATCTAAAAATATGGAATCAGTTTGTCATCTCCTGTCACTAGCACTCATTAATTCATGAGAATAAGAAACTAGTTGTGATTCTCAAAAACAATATTTCCTGAATCTGTATTGGCTGTTTGTCAGTAAAATGTTTTCTTTGAAGTAGTTCATAATGTCCGGACAGTATGTGTTCCGAGATCCTGTGCAGATGTGTGGAGTGTTGCAAAACTTTTTGACAAGTATTTCATAACCATTATTGAAAAGATGGGGTTGTGAGGTTCAGTGGATGCTACCATGGGATACTTTAGACCAGTTATTACAAATAACTTCAGTAATATGAATATGACCATCATTTCACCAGAGTAAGTAATATCCGTAAAATCTTTGAAATCCAAAAAATTCCACTAGTTGTGTTAAAATACCAACAAAGTTAGTTAAAGGGTATGTTTCTGAGTCCATTAACATATTAAAGTTCTTTCTATAACCAGTTGTTTATCAGTGGGACATTCCCTGAATGGTTGAAGTACGCTTTAGTTAAGCCTTAAGGCAGGAGATAAAGAAAGGTAACCAAATTTCCATCCAATTTCACTTTTGCCAGCATACTTGAAAATTTTAGAAAAGATTTTATACAATTTTGGCTTCTTAATCATCTGACAGAAAGTAATATATTGTCAAAGTTGGTGTTCAGATTTCTAGAGGGTTCAGATATTGAGAAAGCTGTCTACATATTCAGCAAGAATGTACTTAATTCATTAGACAATAAATTACAGGCCAATGGTATTTTTTGTGATCTTTCAGCTGATGAAGAAATGCTTGCTGAAGAACCTAAACAAATCTGTAATTGCAATGTGAATGTTGTTGAACATAGATGATATAAAAATAATGCTGGCATGCTACGTTTAATTTCATTTCACATCATATGGGATTATTTTTTGGAGTAACTTATCAAGGCAAGCTAAAAAGTTTTTCAGGTGCAAAAATGTGTAATGAGAATTATTTGTTGCATGAACTCTGGAACATCCTGCAGCAACCTGTTTAGGGAACTAGGGATATTTGCTACTGCTTCCCAATATGTTTATTCCTCAATGAAGTTTCTCATTAAAATATACCTCTTTTTCAAAACAACAGCTCAGTTCATGGAACCAGTACTAGAAATATGAATAATCTTCATGAAGATTTAAAGTCACTGATTTTGGTCCAGAAAGATGTCCATTATTCAGAAACTCATATTTTCAATAATGTGTTAGCAGCTGTAAAAAGTTTCACTCCTAATAAAGTGCAGTTTAAGAGGGGCCCCAAAACACTTTTTGGTGGCCATCTCCTCCTATGCCACTGATGAATTTCTTGATACAACCATCTGATGTGCATATGTTACTAATAATGTCAAATAATGCAAGAACTAGTACAGTCTGACTTCTGTACAAATTCAGTGTACTAATGTGATCATTGTAACAAATGTTGTAAAATTATACCTCTATCTGATGATACATGGCTACATGTAGACTAAGAATTATCATGTGTACCTTAGTGTATCGGACATTTACATGTTTTGTGGCAGGTTAGTTATTACCTTTTAAATGAAAATATTAGAATTTGAGATTTTTTAACTTATTCCACATCCATGAGGACCATTTTAATTATCGTCTGTGGAAGGTACATTCACATATTTGTGTTTCTTCATAAATATTTAATGTGTATTCTTGTCCTTCTGGCACATTGTATATCCTGGAGTATCTCTTCACTATGGATCTATTGAAACGAAAAGTACATCTAATCTCGATACCAATTTCTGAGAATAAATAAAATGTGACTTGGACTATGTTATTATTTTGATACTCAGTTGCCGTGGTTCTATACACACACTGATACACACATGCTTGACATAAAAGAAATAAAAAAGACAGTAAAAACAATCCAGCTTACCAATTAAGCAATAGAACAGGGACTGTTAGTGTGTGGCACGTCCCGTAAAATTACAAAGTGGCATTTGGAGATAGTGGAAAGAAAAGTGAATGAGCTAGTATAAAAAGTGCTTTGTCATTGTGATTTTTCCATTACTTTGTGTCTTGTGCTGCATTGCCATAGTCCTTTCATTCTGCTGTCTTTTCTTTTGGTTCATGTCTGAACAAAATGTCCAATAATCATTCTTTTCTGCCTTTAAATTGTTGAATATTTGCAGTTTTGTGCAGATGTGAATGACTGTAAAAATTATATCTTAATCTATAAACAATGGTCTGTAGCATGATGACCTGATAAGTGTATGATATTAAGCCAAAAAAATGAAACCTAGAACAGAACTGAGAAAAACTGGTGACAGGGTTCTCAGGCAAAGGAAAAATAATTCTAATATAATTGACTCTTGGCCACTTTGTTGATACTTTACTATGTGAAATAGACCATTTTGTCTATCTAGTGGGAACAAAGCTGCACTAATTCTTTTAGTTAAAAAAGTAATGATTGTTGATTATGTTGTCATTGCTGCTGCAGAAAACTTAGATGTATTGTGCATATAGTTACTATTATCAGCATATTTTATCATATGTCAATGGTAGTCAACTTGCAGTCAAATTTTTATTCTTGTTTTAGTTTATGCAATGTGAGCTAGTAGCATGGTGTCAAACTTCATTTTGGGACATCTATGTCTAAACTAATTATTGACATCAGTGTCAGATGGTAAAAATAAAAGATAGTAAAGGTAAAAAGTAATGTCAATTTAACATGGGGAAATATTTAGTGTGTTGGCACTGAATGTTAAGCGGAACTAAAACAAGAAGGAAATGTGATTTTTTTTTTAAGCCATGTCTGTATGTTTGTCTGATACAGTCATTTGATATCTACCAGTGTGTTAACATGCTGTTTTTTTGCAAGATGTGCATGCTTCTGCTTTCCAATGCTGTTATTTATTTATGATGATCTTTATTCTGAAGGCTGAAACTGTGCTAATTATGCTTTCTTATTCTTTCTTTCTTACAGACATCTGTGGAACTTTGGCCAAAGTGTGACTGTCTTATTTCCTTTCATTCGAAGGGTTTTCCATTAGATAAGGCTATTCAGTATGCTAATTTAGTAAAACCCTTTATAATTAATAATCTGCATATGCAATATGATATACAGGTGAGTCACCGCCATGTTCTATAATTTTGTGTTGAGTTTGTTTAACAATATTTGTTTTTTTTCTGTTGTAGGAGAATTTCCCATTGTGTAGGACTGACAAAGACTTCTGACATTTCTCATGGACAGAATGACAATTAAACCTCTTCAGTCTTTTGGTGTTATTTGAACTGTTATCAGTTCTCCTCTCTTGCCAAGGAACCTGGGAACTCTTCATCGATCATTTCTTTTTTATTACATCTGTGCAGCTTCTCACTCTTTGACAAAATATTTGACATAACTCTAGTGTTTAACTTGAATTCTTGGTGCTCTGCGGCTTTCAGATATTTATTAAAGTACATCTTCTATACACCATGAATTGCACTAGAAATGTTTATTTGCCAAAAAAAGTTTTCAGATTAATAACTCATATTCAGTGATGTATTATGTACCTCCGTGGCAGTGACATGTTTAACTTCGTAGGATGTGAACAGGAATATCTATCAAAACTGGATGTATAACTGTTGCTGTGTGAGCTTGCCATTCAAAGAACCTTTGTATTATGTTGCATTTTTATTGGTCTTGTAGGCTACAAAAACAGCTTATGAATAAGAGATAGGACAAGTCAGTTTATATGTTTACAGGTGAACATGATTTCTGTGCATACGTATTAAAAATTATAAATAATACACTTCTAACACTTAATGGAGTAAAGGCAGTGATGCTGTAAATATGATTTCAAAGATTGTCCAAAGCTTTTGACCTGATTATTTGTCTTGTGTTTTGGTAAGTTTATAATAACTTCAACTCCCATGTGGAAAGTATCATTTTAGAACACCAGTGTTTTGATTTGGTTAATTTGCAAGGTTTTGTTTTATCTCGGTAATGTGATAGTGAATATCACAGTTTGTTTGCAAACTACTGTCCATAGATATTTTATTTATTTTAAAGTTTACATAATGTAAATATGTGATAAAGGAGAAATATCTACATCTACATCCATACTCCACAAGCCACCTGACGGTGTGTGGCGGAGGGTACCTTGAGTACCTCTGTTGGTTCTCCCTTCTATTCCAGTCTCATATTGTTCGTTTACCAGAGATCTTAGATAATGCTTTACAGGAGTCTCCAAGTTTGCATCCAGATACGATTTTAGTGGTCCTTTTTTACATTTTGAATGTGCTGCTTTAGAGTGTGCCCATAATGCATCCTCATGTTGGAGGTGAGAATGAAAGTAGACATGATATGTACTCTTTCTGTTTTCTCAGTACAGCAGATTTGTAGTGGGCAAAGTAGGTAGCAGATCATCTCAGTTTTATGTAACATATAGTATAAGCTTATTCCATTTTACATTGTTTTGCAACCATAATCCCATCAATTTTGTTTCTGTACTGTTGCCAACTGGTTCATCATTGATACAGAGAAGTGAGATGTACTCTCTTTGACAAAAACCTGGCAAGCTGCCATAGTGTATGTGTCCTTGCTTTTTGCAACATGGGACTAATATATGGCCACACTGATAATGCTCTCTGGCTATCTGCACAATCTGGCAACACTGTGGGATGTGGCAGTTTCTGGGGGAAGTCTTGTCTTCTATTGGAGCTGTTGTGCGATTTCAGTGTCCGTGGTGTAGTAGCAAAATCACGTGTTGTTTGAAAATAGTGTTTGGCAGTTGAGACTGATCGTTGTCTAAATTTTTATAGTGCCTTTCATCTGAATACTGAAGTCTTGGATGTAATGATAGCACAACCACAAACCACTTCACTTTCTGACACACCAGTAATAACAGTTCCATCCAATAACATTTTTTTTGACAGATTTCTTGGCAGACTATCTGCTTGTGTCACATGCATGAGAGCTCACCGGAGCCCATTAGCTGGGAACTGGTAGTGGCTGCACTGCTGTCCCTTGCCCTTTGTCAAAAGCACTGGCTACCACTCACCACTCTGGATATTATAAAATGCATTACTATTGTTGAGGGATCCTCCACAAAAAATGTTGATGATTACTATTTTGAGCTCAATAGTAACAGAGGCAGCCAGTCGGTTCTAATATGATGAATATTGTGTTACACTAATGTGTAAGACAGGAGGAGTATGGTTCAAAATTAATTATATACACTGGCGTCCAAATTAATTATATACACCAGTGTCCAAAATTAAAGCAACAAACCACTATTACCCTGTTCTGAGTCTAATTCACGATACGATCATACAAACTGTCAACAGATGTCCATACGATTGTCTCCTGCACAGAAGATGGAATTCTGGTCAACGGACAACCACACCGATGATGACGTCATGGCACCTGTCAAATGGGATGGTCTTTTCCAGGTAGTCTGACATCTGCAGTTATTGTGTACACAGTCACAGAAGGTCCAATATGGCACAGAGAAGATGTCTACCAGGTTCTCTGTGGTAGAGCGCCATGGGAAGAATGGAAGCAGGACAGTCGCAAACTGATGTGGCCCGATGGCTTATTATGAATTGTTCTGTTGTTTTTCAGATGTGGCGACAGTTTATTCAGATCAAAACTGTATCACAAAGACCAGGGCAGGGCTGGCCATGTGTAACATCAGTAACAGAGAACCGTTATTTGGCTATAAGGGCGTGTCAGTACTGGCTTATTACTGCACGGCAACTGGCATCTGACCTTGCAGCATCCACTGGACATATTGTAGCGAGACAAACAGTGTACAGAAGGCTTCATCAGAGTGGCCTTTATTGTTGGAGACCTGCTGTATGTGTACCTTCAATGCATCTTCACAGGAAGGAACGTCTAGAGTGGAATCGCCAACATGCCACCTGGACCGTCGAATAATGGGCCAATGTTCTTTTCACAGTTGAGTCCCGACTTAGGCTGGACACTGATTCTTGATGGATTCACATCTGGAGAGAATGTGGAACATGATTTTTCGACCCAACCATTATGGAATGAGTGATATTGAGAATGATCCCTAACGGTGTGGGCAGAGACTATGTTGACCTCTCACACCCCTCTTCATGATATTGTATGGTTAAATTGACAAGGTGTAACTGCTATCAGGTATTGTAACAAGATCTTGGGACCACATGTGTGGTTGCGAGGTCATGTAGGCCTGGACTTCATATTGCTGGACGATAATGCTTGACCTCATAGAGCATGTTTGGTTGATGGTTTCTTGGAAATGGGATTTATTTGCACGCTTGGCGTGGCCTTCTTACTCTCCCCATTTGAATAACATAGAGCATGTCTGGGATGCACGAGGCACGTGGGTTACATATCATCAGCACCCACCAACCACTCTCAAAGACTTGCGAGCAGCGCTGCAGGAAGGATAGGCGTTATTACCACAATGTGAGACTGATGACATCATTCATAGCATACCCCATCATTTTTCAGGCCTGTACTGCTGCCAGAGGGGGCCATACCCCATACTGAGCGCATTAACCAGTTGTCGGAAAGTGTGTGTAAATCCATTAAGCTGGAAGAAAACGGGGAATATCTTTGTCTACTGATATGCATGTTGCAGTTGTTTACGTTCTGTATTTTTTATATTGTGTCTACTATACTATCACATGATTATACTGTTTTGTGGCAAAATATATGCAACTTTGCAAAGTTTCGGTTTGTTGCTTTAATTTTCACATCACTGTAGTTAGTGATCCAATCAGAATACCTCACTACATTTTTTGATGTTACAACATCCAGTCACATTAATGTGACCACCAGTCAAAAGCCTGAATAATCATGTTTTGGAGTGCAGACTGGTGTAAGATGTGCAGAAAATGTGTCAGTGAGGTTCTGGAAGGTACCAACAGGAATATGGTGCAATGCTGGTCCCAGTGCTAGTTTCTCAGTTGATGTTCTATGACACGAACAGTCTGATCAAGTTGGTCACACAGACTCCCATTTGGGTTATAATACCGGGAGTATGGTGGCCTGGGGAGTACAGTAGACTCATTCTGGTGCTCTTTGAACCACGTACATACACAGCAAGCTGTGTGACACTTTGCCTTGTCCTCCTGGTAGATGCTATCATGCTGAGGAAAAACAAATTGCATGTAATGGTGCACATGGTTCCCAATGTTGATCCATTATGCCTTCCAGAATGATGAGAACACCCAGGGAATGCCACAAAAACGTTCCCCAGACCACAATTCTCCCTCATCTGGCGTGGACCCTTTCGACAATTGTTGCATGGTGTTTGCTTTTAGATGTTTCACACTGTACTTGCTAATGGCCATCTGTCTGATGGAGCATAAAATGTGATTCGTCTGAAATTCCAGCATTCATCATCAATAAACAGCAGTCGGCATGGGTACGTGAACCAGGCATGTGTTGTGGAGGCCCATAGCCGGCAACGTTCACAAAACTGCCATTGAGGAGAAACTGTTGATAGCCCTCTTTGTCTATGCGGGTGGTCAGTTGCTTGGCAGCTGAATGTTTATTCACCTGTACACAACTCTGTAGCTGTCATTCACCCCTGTCATCTACAACCAGTGGTGCACCACAGTTGCTGCAGTGCCAGTTTTGGATAGCATCTTTTGCCATGCATGGTATACTTTCACCACAGTGGTACGCAAACAGTTTACAAACTTAGCCATTTCAGAAATGTTTCCACTCTTGGCCCGAAAGCCAATGACCATCCCTGCCCTTTTGATGCCAGATAAGTTACTCCATTTCTCCATTGCAACAACGACTGCACTGTTCTCCATGTATCCCCTGGACACATTTTATGCATTCTTCAGTGTCAGTGCTGCCAGTGGCCATCTGTGATTGGTTACTGCATGTTGGTGTGGGACATAGGTGGTGGTCACATTAATGCAACTGAACCATGTGTTCTTAATGCTTTATATCTCTTTTCTTTTCTTTTCTTTTTAGAACTGATTTCTTGTCAGGAATTTGTATGTTTTCATCAAGCCGCAGTAACTGCTAAAGCAACTGCCTAAAGTGACTAGGTTCAGCAACTTTTGCGATCAGAATAATTGCCAATTTTGAGAATATAGAAATTAGTAAGCTAACATACTTTGCATACTTTCACTCTCTGATGTCATACGGAATAATATTTTGGGGTAACTCAACATTTAGACAAAAATAAAGTGGTTAGAAAAATGTGTGGGGTTCATAGTCGCACATCTTGTAAGCATCTTTTTAAAAGATTGGGAATTCTTACAACAGCCTCACAATACATCTACTCACTAATGAAATTTGTTCTCAACAACATGGACCAGTTTAAAAAGAACAGTGACATTCATGATTATAATACCAGAAAAAAGAAAGACTTACACTATCCTTTGGTCAACCTATCTTTGGCACAGAAAGGGGTAAAATATGCTGCTATAAAAATTACCTGATGAAATAAGGTGTCTGACAGACAGCAGTAATAGCTTCAAAAATAAATTGAAATAATATCTCCTTGACAACTCCTTCTATACCATAGATGAATTCTTGAATAGGAATAAATAAATCTATAAATATAGTATATGCACTTTGTGCCATTTAAGGGAATGGGGTAAATAATAGAAATATTAATCTTTAACTCTGCATGCAATCATGTGCAGCATACAAATAGATTATCGTGACTGTCATGAGAATGCACGAATATGTTGGTGAGGATGGAAACAAGAAGGGACAGAGTTAATTAATTATTGATGCCATGAAGTAATCAATTCGAGGTTTCAGTAGAGAAGAAACTGAAAATTATGTTCATTAAAACAGAAATTAAACTGTAGATGTGGGCAATCTGCAAGTGCAACTGTACACTGTCATACATTTTTCATAAAACATGAGGGGGAACATTACAAAAGCAATGAAAGATTTTTTTAAAAGTTGCCCATTCCTTGCTTTTGTAATGTTCCCTACTCTTGTTTTGCCCCTAACTGATGTAAATAATCAAAATCCTTGTCACTGATGGTCCCTTCAAATCTTTCTAGCAACTTTTGGTGTGTGTGCTGTGACTTGGTGTTGGTAAAGCAGACCTCTGTTCCTGCTCCCATGAGGTACTGGATCCAGGTTGCCAGATAGCTTATGAATTGTATTTGAAATCAAACGTCACAAGTGAAACGTGCACTTGGTTATCCAGAATTACCATGTTAGTCTGTAGCTATGTAAATATAAGCAAGAAAAACGCTAATTCATCCATCACAATAACTCACTCAGACAACAGCGGAACAAAGTTATCCTATGTAGTCTTCCATATACAGTTGTAATATTACAACCAGTAGTTGAGACAGTGGTAAACCATGATCATGGTCACAAATTTGTAGCTATCCATAGCTTCAATTGTTGAGTAATATAAAGTGACATGAATTCCTCTGTTATCGAGGTGTTAAATCAACAGAAATCGTTACACAGTTCTGCCTGCATCACCGGTCTTCCATTGTTGACTTTCCTTATTGGACTTTTCCTGTTGCTCTGAAAAATGAGACACAAGGTAAATGTTTATATTCTGTCTAGGAAAACATCCAACATTCCATTCTTCCAGAAATACTGCTCATGTACATCATACCAAATACTGATGGGAGTGGACTGTATCTACTTCCGGTCTTGTGTCATACACAACTAGAATATTAGGAATACCACCAATACATTGAGGCACTGTTGATAATAGACTAATACATCCATGCCATGGAATAAGAACGCACATTGTGGAGTCACAAGAAAAAATTGAATGTATGACTGTTGAAGCACAAACAAAACATAAGAAATTGGCAAATGATGACAAACAAAATTCAGATTCGTGTCACTGACAGTTGCTTCAAATCTTTTCAGAAACTTTCTTTTGTTTTGCTGGTGATCTAATTTGGTATTTGTGAAGCAGATAACTATGACATCTCCTGCAAGGTTGCCAGGACACATACACTGACGGGGAAAAAAAAATCACAACACCAAGTAGGAGTTGTGTAACAAACAAAAGTTGGTAGACTCGTTTCTACATTTCAAAGAGGATATCTTTTAAAATTTGACTCCCACTTGTGACAGCAGCTCAATTAAAGTAGCTGACGTCGAACATTGGCGGTTGTCACATTAATGTGGCTGGACCATGTATAAAGCATTAATAACAACATTAAATGATGTAGTGAGGTATTCTGATTGGATCACAAACTAATTATTAATGTTGAGCTATACTATGTCTTGCATATTAGTGTAATACAATACTAATCACATTAAAATGGGCTGTTGCCTCCGTCACTATTGAGTATGAAATGCAGAGGATTGGCATTTTTTGTGGCGGATCACTCTATAACAGCAAAGCATTTTATACTATCCAGAGTGATGAGCAGAAGCTCGTGCTTTCAACAAAAGGTGAGGGAGTGCAGCACTGCTGCTGCAGCCTCTACAGGTTCGCAGGTAAGGGGCTCAGGTGAGCTCTGGTGCATGCATTGTTGGCAGGCAGAGTTTCTGCCAAGAAATCTGTTGCAAAAATGTTTTATTGGACAGAGCTATTGTACCCGGTGTGTCAAGAAGTGAAGTATATTGTAACTATACTGCCATTACACTGATATCTTAAGTATTATGATGAAAGGCACTATGAAAATGTAGGCAACGAGTGGTCTCGACTGCCAGATGTTGCCTCGAGATGACATGCAGTTTACCGCTAGACCATGGGTGTGGAAATTGCACAATAATTCTAACAGAAGACAAGACTTCCTCCAAAAACTGCCACAGCCTACAGTGTTGACAGACTGTGTAGGAAGCTGAGCTTGAGGTATTATTAGTGTGGCCACATTATTTTTAACATGTTGTGATTTGCATTGGCCTGGACTCTGCAGTGGCCAGCCAGGTTTTATGCCAAAGCGTATGCATATCTTTCTTCAGAGCATTGTGAAATTCTAGTGTGATATACTACGTGATCAAAAGTATCTGGACACCCCAGAAAACATACATTTTTCATATTAGGTGCATTGTGCTGCTGCCTACTGCCAGGTACTCCATATCAGCGACCTCAGTAGTCATTAGACATTGTGAGACAGCAGAATGGGGCGCTCTGCGGAACTCACGGACTTCAAGCATGATCAAGTGATTGGGTGTCACTTATATCATATGTCTGTACCTGAGATTTCCCCACTGCTTAACATCTCTAGGTCCACTGTTTCCAATGTGATAGTGAAGTGGAAATGTGAAGGAACATGTACAGCACAAAAGTGTACAGGCTGACCTCGTCTGTTGACTGACAAAGACCGCCGACTGTTGAAGAGGGTCATAATGTGTAGTAAGCAGACATCTGGCCAGACCATTGCACAGGAATTCCAAACAGCATCAGGATCCACTGAAAGTACTATGGCAGTTAGGCGGGAGGTGAGAAAACTTGGATTTCATGGTTGAGCAGCTGCCCATAAACCACATATCACGCCAGTAAATGCGAAACAACATCTTGCTTGGTGTAAGGAGCGTAAACATTGAGCAATTGAACAGTGGAAAAATGTTGTGTGGAGTGACGAATCACGATACACAGTGTGGCGATCTGATGGCAGGATGTGGGTATGGCAAATTCCCGGTGAAGGTTACCTACCAGCGTGTGTAGTGACAACAGTTATGGTGTGGTCATGTTTTTCATGGAAGGGGTATGCACCCCTTGTTGTTTTGCATGGCCCAATCACAGCATAGGCCTACATTGATGTTTTAAGCACCTTCTTGTTTCCCACTGTGAAGAGCAGTTTGAGGATGGCGATTGCATCTTTCAACACAATGGAGTACCTGTTCATAATGCAAGGCCTGTGGCAGAGTGGTTACACAATAGTAACATCCCTGTAATGGACTGGCCTGGACAGAGTCCTGACCTGAATCCTATAGAACACCTTCGGGATGTTTTGGAATGCTGACTTCGTGCCAGGCCTCACCGACAGACATCAATACCTCTCCTCAGTGCAGCACTCCATGAAGAATGGGCTGCCTTTCCCCAAGAAACCATCCAGCACCTGATTGAATGTATGCCTGCGAGAGTGGAAGCTGTCATCAAGGCTAAGGGTGGGACAGCACCATACTGAATTCCAGCATTACCAGTGGAAGGCACCACGCACTTGTAAGTCATTGTCAGCCAGGTGTCCGGAAATATTGATCACATAGTGTAGGTTTCTTACTGTTTATTAAAAGCTGATTATTCTGTGCACAGTTCCTAAGTTGTTTTGTGATAGTGTTTAATAATTGGGTTTATTCTTTCCCACTTTCCCCTTATAGTGGTATTGTGGCACCATCTGCAAATATAATAATTTTAAGAGGATCCACATTTAAGCTTAGATCATTAATGTACTAAAGGAACAGAAGTGGTCCCACTACAGTCCTTTGAGATACACCACATTTAATGGGATTATACTCTGAGAACTGTTCAGAAATGGTTTGAAGGTTTACACAGGGTGCCTGATGCTTACTATTTGCGTATGATTGTTCAGAGGGAACTGATATCCAACTGTTGGAC
Source organism: Schistocerca piceifrons (assembly GCF_021461385.2). NCBI lineage: Eukaryota > Metazoa > Arthropoda > Insecta > Orthoptera > Acrididae > Schistocerca > Schistocerca piceifrons. Next base: position 782,298,461 of record NC_060149.1, on the reverse strand, counting down.
ACACCTTGAATACTGTACTTGTCAAGCTTTGAAAGCAAAATCAGAAGTTTTCGATAGGTTAGTAAATACTTGTGTTGATTCCTGTTTCATGTGTAACAGGCTTGGTAAAAATTCATGCACTCTTACATGATAGTTATTATTGACTTCTTCTTTCTTGATACATGTTGTTTGTTATGTAGAATTTTGTTTTCATGTATAAATTCCATCAATTTGCCTTGCCAAAACTTTTGTAATATTTTTGAAATGCAAGAGGAAATTGTGATAGACCTATAGTAATTTACATTCTGTCTCCCACCTTCATGGAATTATGTGGAGTTTTCAAAAGCAAAGGTGTGAAACAACACTGTGGGTTTACTTAAAGTCTTAATTAAAAATTAATCATCAGATGCCTGAGCACAACTGTCCCACTATTTCACAAGCTAAAGAATTCCCTGTTCCCAGAATTCCTGTGGCTGTGAAAGGAACAAGTCCTCCATTGTGTCATTCTGTGTGGTGCCAGAGTTGAAGTGCTTCACTTTGTGATATTTTTTTACTGGACCAAACACATGGAATCCACAGGGTGACATGTTCAGGCTGTAGGGCGAATGCTCAAAATGCTCCCACTTGAACTCGACCATTACACTTTGTGTGACATTGGAGACATGTTGACGGGTGCTATCATGGAGCAGAATCCCTCCCTCCATGAGGAACCAGGGCCGTTTGCTCTTGATAGACTTAGGTAGGCTATGGAGTGTCTCTCAGTACATGTTACTGTTAATGGTTTTTCCATGCTCAAGGAATTTAATGGGTATTGGACGTCAGATCTCGATAAAGACAGTGAGCATCACCGTGCCTACTCAGGGCGCAGCTTTGCATTATTTAGGGGGAGGTGACGACACACATTTCCACATCCCTAGATGTCTCACTATGTTATCCCAAAGCAGCATATGCAAATTTCAGCTGGTTTGGTTGTTACAACATTTTGTACCTTTTCATTTGAACAGTCCTTAGATGTTTCCAGTGCATCGGGAAAAGTACCTGCTTGAAATGATCAGTCATTTAAGTGTATAAGTAGTTCAACTAGATATGAACCACTTTTCTTTAAGATTGTTGCAGGGACAGCATCAGTGCCTGCATAGTTGGAATTTAGAAGTCCTTTTATTGGCTTTGCTACTTCAGATTGTGCGACAGTGCTGATGTACATGTGCTCATCAAATACTACCTTGCCCAATGTCCTTCAGATTCCAAATCCACTGCCTCATTCCTCATACATCTTACCAGCTATATCCTGGCACACTACTACTTCTCCTTTGTTGAGAAGGTGTATAAACAAATCTGCAGCACAACTATAGACACTTGCTTGGCATCCTCCTTTGCCAACCTTCTTATGGGGCATCTAGAGGAAGCCTTCATAGCCTCCTAAAACCCCATTGCTGATATCTTCATGATCTTGGACTCGAGGCTGAGACACATTACCTTCATTACGCTAAAACCTCAACACTTTCTCTCTGATTCGCTTCTCCTGGCTCTCCTTAACGCGACATGCTACCTTCCTGGACATTGGCATCCATCTGTCTAATGGCCCCATTCACACATCTGTCCCTATTAGACTTACTAACCCAAGTATGGGGGTTGCCAAGCTGGTTGGATTGTGTCATTGCGTAACATCACAAATTCATAGTCTTTTAGACCCTTGTGGTGGCATACCTTAGGTGCAGAATGAGGAAGGCAAAGTGGTACAGGAAAGTGGGAGATGTGGCGGTTTACTTGCAAAACAAAGTCGGGCAAGTCAGGAGGCATAGTTGATGATTCTTGGAATACAGTCAATGGGCAGGGAGAGTACATTGCGGTTCAAAATTTCGGCAACTGATGCCCCAGCATTGCATTTGTAGGCCATATACTCTCTCAGGAGTACCCATGCCAGTGCCTCTGTCCAGCTTCCGCTGTGGCACATGAGACTTTTTAAGGTGTGATACCACTGTTCAGTGAGCCCATTGCTCTGTGGATGATATTCTGTTTGAAATTGATGGGTGTCACCCATGTTGTGCAGCTCAAGGAAAAGACCCAATTCAAACTGCCAACCTTGGTTGGTTGTTATAGACATGAGGTAACTGATGCTTTGTCTGTGGATTCTGCTGTAATGTCCTAAAGTGATACAGCTTCTACCTACCAAGTGATGCAGTCGGACACTGACAGGATCTACCAATAGCCATTGGAGATAAGTAGTGGACCCAGGAGATAGACATGCACATTGTGAAAACGTCCTTTTTGGACTTGAAAGCGACCTAGGGTGGCTGAGTGTGGCATAATACCATGCTATTCTGTCACAGAATGTACACACATTTCCAGAGCTTACAATTCTTCTTCACACTAAGCCATACAAAGTGATTTTTCACTGTTGGGTACTTGGTTAAGTGGCAGAAGCTGTTTCGTAAAGTGGACAGCTCCATTGTTACGGCCCACAGAGGGGGCATGGCCCGTGACATCTGTGACAGAGTGCCCATTAGAAGTGTGAGTCAAAACACCATCATACAGATCAGGAACCAGTCAGAAGTTTCTAAGGAAGTCTCTGCTAAGTACTGGCTCACTAACATTTGCAACAATGGAGGTCATCAAAACCCAGGTCCAGCGTACAGGTCTTAGGTCCATAGTCAGATTATTGAGTCACTTGCCCTGCAAAGTTAGGTGGCTGAACCGGCAGGCTTTGGGGATGGAGAAGAGGGCAGCAAAGTACTTACTTCTAATCCAAAATCAACAAGAAAGCATTGGCCACTGATGCGATCGAGAATGAAGAGTATTTTTTTTTTTCTTGACTAGAGTGAGGCAGGAGAGAGCCAACATCATCATTCCAAGGGTTTAGGCAGCATAGATATCCACCGCAATTCAGTGCACCTCTTGTGAGCCATACCTTAAGTTTCAGTAGTTGCATGGTGGACAACAGTTGCAAGCGGTGTCACCAAATCGTGTATGGTACCAGTAGAAGTGCTTCTATGAAGGTGTGGCACAGTTGTTGGGTGGGGTGGTGTTTGTTGTGATGGTGCATACATCATCAGTCTGGCCAATCGTGGTGATGTCAGGGTTGGCAAAGGGCGGGTGAGATTGGCTCGGCTTGTGGTAGGTGAGAAGTTGACAAGATCGGCTTGAATCATAGTGGGCGAGAGGTTAGGAGAGATCAGCTTGTCTCATGGTAGGTAACAGGTTGGTTGTGCACCCATTGTGGTTCCAAATCACACTCAATGCCAGTGTTGTCTGCACTATTAACACATTGCGTATGTTGAATGTTGGAAAATAATCTCTACACAACTCTGATGTCTGTGTTGAGCAACCTTTGCTCATTGGCAGCCGTAACCAGTTGAACTTGCAGGAGAGGTTCGACAACCCCTAATGTCCATAATATGTGGTTGGGCATGAAGTGCAAATCTATTTTAGTGCGTAACCAATGCCATAATTTTGACAGAGTCATGTGCTTTAAATCTTCATTGGAAATTACGTGGTGTAACTGTTCTTCCAGAGTGTGGGTGAGATGGTGGAGAAGTGCAGCTTTAGCAGCCTTTGGATGACATCGCATGCAGAAAATATGTTCTCCACAATGCCAGACCACAGCCCTAGTTAAACTGTCCAAAAAGGTGGCAGCTTAAGATGAGTCCCTAGTCCAGTAGGTTGTTGTGGTAACGTGTAGAATAAGAACAGCAGTGCATTTTGACTCTATGTGTGGAAAGATGTGATGTGCAGCATGAAAGTTGGAAGACAATGCAGCCGCCTGCCTAAGGCACAGAGCAAATGGATTTGTGCATGGCATGGACGACACCTTAGCCAAAGTGAAAAATGTGATTCCGACCGGTTGCATTGGTGTGGCATGAAAGTAGCCCAGTTTGCGAATGGAGTGGAGTCCATTGTGAAATCAATGAGTAGGTTATCCAGAGCACTCCAATTTTCAGGGTTTGATCACTGTTGTGAAGTGTGTCATTATCACTTTTGGTAACTTGAGGTGTCTGGAGGATGCTATGTATAACGCCAGATACAGTAGCTCAAGAACTGCTCTCAAGATGCATGAAATGCACAGCACAATGGGAGACAATGGCAGCATTGTAGCTGTGCAATAGCTGTAGATGTTCTGAAATAAATGCAAACACAGTCATCGTGGGTCAGCAACATAGTATTCTAATACAGGTGGTACGTGGGATGTAGAATGTACGATAACACAATTTATATCTGAAGGAGAGTGCACTGTATTGTAGTTAAATCAGTACAACAGAGCTATGACTTCAGTGGTTGAAACCATTTGCCGAACAGTCTGTCTGAGATGCATGCGGTCTTGGTTGACTGCCAGTGATATTGATTGTTGTTGTGGAGTTCCCACATATGCCTTTAGATTCAATTCAGATTGCCAATAGTGTTGGATTTTCTTTCTTCTTTCTTGTTCCTGTTTGGATACCGATCCATAATTATTGCATGTATGATATTTTTAGCCTGTAAATTAGCGTGATGATATTTATGGAGTCATTTAAGGGAATAGGCTCTGATTGTGAAGTTATTTTGTTTTCCTTTTTCCATAATTGGTGCATTTGGAAGAGTGCCTAATATCTTTTTCCCTGGCCTGTTCAGGCACATCCTGTGGTTTGTATGCAACTCCCAACTGCAATTGTGCGGTTAAAGGCGCTGCAGTCTGGAACCGCAAGACCGCTACAGTCGCAGGTTCGAATCCTGCCTCAGGCATGGATGTTTGTGATGTCCTTAGGTTAGTTAGGTTTAACTAGTTCTAAGTTCTAGGGGACTAATGACCTCAGCAGTTGAGTCCCATAGTGCTCAGAGCCATTTGAACCAACTGCAATTATTTACTTCTGCAATGCGTTACATTAAAAAGCTTGCAAGTCTTTGTTAGTTTTAGGTTGTTTATTTGAGAGCCTCATTGACAGAGGACTGTGGCATTGAATCATGTCTGTCTGAAATATTCATAACAAATATGTTGGAATGATGAAGTGCTGCAAATTTCTCCTCGATTGTTTGTATAACAACATAATCTTCATTGCAACCTATGCTGTTAGTACCACCTATTATGAGCACATAAATGGTTTTTACATTTTCAGGATCATAGCCTGCTATGATTTCTTGAATTTTAGCACCACGTGTAACGATTCCACACACTTCAGCATTGCTAAAATTGCTTTTTACAATTTTGGCCATACCTCTCATATGACTGGCTGCAACAATAGGCACACATTTTGTGGCAGTTTTGTTACAATGTTCACATCTAATTGTTGAAAATTTACTTTTTTGCACATCAAATGTAACTTCTTTTTATAACTTCTGCTTCTTGACAGTGGAATGTTAGCCATGATCACTTTAACACTTGAATTGAGCTGTGGTTCTGAGACAGTCACTGGGATATTATTACTAGGAGAAAGGACATTAACAAGGGTTCCTCTTGTGATATTACTGCAACTGTACAAGTCTGTTTTGTTAAATCAGGAAACCACACAACAGTTGCTGAATGAACAATATTTTATATCATACACCAGTGTATGCAATAAAACATTTTTCATTCAGCAGCTGTTCATTTATTGTAGGTGACATTTTTGTACCTAATGCTTTGCACATATTATTTACTTTCTTCCATTCTGATGATCTATTGGCTCTGTCGTGCGACAGTTCACACATGTGTTGTTTTGATCTTAATGCATATATTTGTACATCAGGCTGTTATTTGATCTTCTTAGGCTGTTGATTACCTTTCTGACTGAATCAATGTAATTCATTTTAGCAGTAAAATTGAGTATCCTTATGAGTGTTGTATGGAATAAAATACTTGGGGTCACCATGTTGTTGTTGGACAAGAAATGAAGTGTTACTTGACTATGAAAGAAAATACTTTCCAGTTCTGCGCCCATATTTAACTTTTACGTAGGATATTCCAGATTTCTGGAAGAGAACTAGCTGAACCATTTCAAACAGGAAATGGTGGCTGTTCATGTTGTACCACTTGAAAACTTGAGTGTGATTCAGACATTGATAGGCTAACTAGGAAATTGATTATGCTTTGTTCGCACTTATGTTGTATTCATTCATTCAGTTATCATGTGGAACAGTGCCATAGGATTAAGTAAAATTGACCTAGATCATGACTTGTGGGGAAAGGGGAATGGTGTTAGGGTTACATTGGGTTGAAAAATTTCAGTGTGCAACCATTGCGGCGTATGATCTTGATCTCTCTTGCTTGCCTACATTGTTCTTACACTGATGTCATCTAGAGCAAATTAGTGCTAACCGGACTTGGAATTGCTAAAGGGAAATATTCATGGGCTGTCAATGCATTGTTAGCTACTGTGACTTGAAGTGGAAAGAACAGATTCACAAATCAAACTAAAGGTATTACTCTATTAATCCTCTATTGCTAAACCCTCATAAAATTTATGTTTGCAGTAGGGTATAAAACAGGACATTTTGTGCTGAATTTGGTATGTAACATACCATTGGAGAGCTAATAATGGCAATTAACTAGTGCATAACCTATAAATTTGGACTTACTGTGAATAAAAGGTGGAGTAGTAAACTTCACAATGGTTTAGTAGCAATGTAACATTCCCCCGTTTAGTGTTCTGTTGTTAATATACAATGCTGTGTTTCGCAGCCAAGCCCGCACAATGTCTGCCTCTCCCATATCGAAAACAGTTCTTCTTAATGAGTGCCAACATATGGCTCACTGGGCAGGTTTTAGTAGTAACCATTACAAACTGGAAGCTCTCCCAGCATTTACATTTTATACTAATATGTTGTTAAACAATACATTTGAACATGAATCTAAACAGATATTTAGTAAAAGGATTTTCCATGTATCCTTCCCAGTGGTAGCTGATTTCTAGTGACATTATTAGTTATAAAATTTGCAGTCTTATCATGTGAATTGTAGCGGCACTCTCACATTGTGAGCTATGCATGTTGAATAGTTCTCATGTTCTTTAGACGTGATGATAATTCATGCTATGTACTGCTCGACCTACTTGATTCCATTGTGTGAATTTACAGCTGATAACAGATCTCATTCTACCTAGTTATATTTACAGTCTCAATTATTTTATTAAGTTCAGAGGTCCAGGATAGCTGTATGATTGTCAAATCAGTACTAAAAAAAAGAACAACTGACAGTGTCAGGTACGTTGATGCTTTCAAACTGCTCAGTTCTGTTAGTGGTGTTCATATACCAACAAAGGTAAAAATGATAGGTCACAGTCTTAATCTTGGGATTTGTCACATTTCTCAGTTAGTTTTCAAAACATTTCAGGGTAAATTTTAATGTAAATGGTATTTTTTACATTGCATTTTGAGTGCCGTATTAAAAAAGTAGCTTATTTCATGTAATGTGTCAATGGAAATATATATTATGTAATATATTATGAAATATATATTATGTAATTGGATGGATACAAAAATGCTCTAACCAAGCAGTTGCAGGAGAACAAACCAATATAGATACTGAAATTTGCAACCTTTTGGAGCCCGTGCCTCCTTCTTCTGGCAGAAGGGTTTGGGGGGAAGGAAGAGGGATGAAGGAAAAGGACTGGTGAGGTGTAGGAAAGTACAAAATAGGGAGAGTTCAGAAAAGCAATAATCTCAGAAGTAGTGCTCAGCAACAGCAGGTTAATAAAACTCCATCAACTTATTAACATATAATAAATTTTGACAGCACCAGTGATAACAATGTTTCAGGGACAAAGTACTTCCAAATTGTAATCCAAAAATTATAACTTAATTTATAACTAATGAAAATGTACAAAAATTATGTACCAACATTTTATGTTTTGCAGATAGCTTGAAAATGATCGTGATGTCAAGATGAGTTCATAATCATAAGAAAAGCTGAAAAAATATTATTATGGCAGGATTAATGGTTAAAATTATTTAATGTCTTTACAAGGGATTTAAAACACAGCAGGCCTTGAGAAATAAGACACATTTGTGGCCGTCGATTTGCTTTGGATGAATGTGTGCACATCTGGGTAAAATCGTGGTTCTGCAGCCGACTGCAAGCGTTTTCCTGTGAAGGTGCTGACTGGCTTGTCTCACATTGGGATTAATATATTAACAGTTATGGCAATTAATTTTTAAATAAGAAACAGTTTACTGATTTTTTCCATCTGTCTATTTCTTATTTGACCACCACTTACAATAAGTATCTTATGTGAAGTACAAGGTGTTATTACAAAGAGAGCATACTACAATAGACTCTTTAAGGAAAAATAGTGTCAATACTCACACAGGCAGTGGTTCATTTAGATGACACTAGAATTCACACCCATTCAACAGTGAATAAATGCTGGCAAAGGACTGTGAGCAAGTAGTTTTGTCAGACGAAAGCGCTGATAACAGTTTAACTATCATTACACATTTATTGTGCAACAGCACTACACTTGTAATAACACTGCGGTGTGCACAGTTGCAATCTCCATTTAACTCTTTGTCAAAGACAAACATTACATAGGTGACCCACTGGCTGTTACTTCAGCTGGCTTTGTTGAGCATTTCTCACCTTTTTTGCATACTATCACTGGACAGATTACTTTGTTTCTATATCTATATCTTTATCTGTGTGTGGACTATTAACATCCATTTTAGCCTGGATATCCTGCATACCAGCATCCAAAATGCTGGATCCCTATTGTTTTATTTTTACAAACATCTGCACATTTTGAGCAATATGTTTAAAAGCCAATGCGTAGCCTCGTATAATTTGCATAGTTTTGTAGACGCTGCGTCATCTACATATTATACACATAAAGCGCACTCAGTTTTTTGTAGAATTTGGTACATGTTCACACCCGCCCTCCCCCTCAAACATGGTCAAGTATATTAGCAAGATTTTAACTTCTTTTTTTTAGGATCGGAGAAAGGTATATTCCATTTTAGAAAAGGAAGGAATTGAAATACCACGTTATGCTGTCCTGGATAGAGATTCCCCTGATCCAAAACGTAAGTTACTTTTATTATAGTAATTTCGGCATAACCCTTGTACTGTTAAGTTGTAGGATCATTAGTTAAAAGCATATTTTTGAGCCCGTCATTTTTTATGACAGAAGGGGTGTTGTTTGTTAAAATTTGGTAGTAGTGGTATGGAGAAATACCACTCTACACCTTAAAATGTAAGACTGATTTTTAACTTCATAAAATTTAATTATAACTGTCTTTCACTGTTTTTGTGCCCTAATAACTATTTAATTCTATGAAAGTGTGTTTTTCTTGTGTCTCAATCAAACATTTCCTCTTTGTGCTTGCTTGCCAGATCATGAACTTGTGGAATCTGAAGACCATGTTGAAGTTAATGGGATCATCTTCAATAAACCATTTGTTGAAAAGCCAGTTTCTGCTGAGGATCATAATATTTATATATATTATCCAACTTCAGCAGGGGGAGGAAGTCAAAGACTGTTCAGAAAGGTATGCAGTATCCATTTTCTCTTCTGAGACTTTTTGTAAGCAGTGGAGTATGTACAGCTTAAAAATAGTAATTTGTGACTGTCAGAGAACTTAGGAGGACTGAAATATAAACATAGCAATAGATAAATAAATCTCAAACTTAGTTAATTTTTCAATATGTATATTAAATTCTAAGATTTTCAGGTTTAATAATTTCTCTAAATAGAAAATAATATTACTTCCTTGTAGATTGGAAGCAGAAGCAGTGTATACTCTGCAGAATCAAGAGTCCGCAAGACAGGTTCATACATTTATGAAGACTTTATGCCAACTGATGGCACTGATGTGAAGGTGAGTTTTATAGATTATATACAAAACCCTTATTCCACTGGCTTGAAGGAAAAGTTACTTGTCTAGATGTTAATACATCTTCAGATTAACAATGTTGTTGTTGCTGTTGTTGTTGTTGTTGTGGTTTTCAGTCCGAAGATTGATTTGATGCAGCTCCCAATGCTACTTTATCTTCTGCAAACCTCTTGATCCCCAAATGACTACTGCAACGTACTTCATCTCTTCGGCTACCTCTACAGTTTTTGCTTCCCGGCCCACTTCCTCCAGTACTAAATTGGTCTTGCTTGATGTCTCGGAATGTGGCCTATCAACTGATCCATTCTTCAGGGTGTAGACGACCCATGACAACCGGAAGGTCCGGGGAAAACCCGGGAATTTTTTCATCCGGGAGAAAATCGGGAAAAAACCGGGAATTTTTTAGAATTCCGGGTATTTTTCATTGTTTTAGTTTTCAGTTAAATTTTTGTAACATTGACTGGTAAGAACCAATACTCTAACAAAGGATATTACTGTATCTCGCTACCGCAGAATAATACTGCAGCAATAAAACATGAAAGAGAGAAAAAAACGAAAATAAAACGAAGTTGCCAAGGAAATGCGCCATATACAGCAACAAATCACAGTGCTCACACAAGCGTTTGCCAACAGCAAAGTGTGTCAACGGCTTTAGGAAGACTATGCATTGCTTCGCAAGAGCAAATTGCCCCCGATGAGCGTGACGTCACAATTGTTTACATTATATTCGTTTGAGCTGTTGCCAGCGGGCTCATGCGCATGCGCTTGCGCAATTGAGTCGCGTATGAGTAGCAAGTACCTTCTCCCACTTCTGGCTAAAGAAGTGTTGCTGTATAAGCAGTAGCAGCAAGCAGCCAGATGCTACCTACCAGGAAAAATTTTACTGGCGCGCCCAAGCTGCCAGATCCACGCATGCGCAACAGACCCAGGCGGCAATTTTTGGGTGGCCGGGTTCTTGAGGAAAAAAGCCCTTTTTCACAGTTTCGGTGCCGGGGGGGAGGGGGGATGCAAATTAGCTAATATTCTTGAGGAATAAACCTTTTTTTCACAAAGCTCCTAGCATCTAGCGCACGTTGGTCTATCGACTATTCATATGATTTTGAAACGCATCCCTGGGTTCTTGAACATTTTTCAACACATTCTAAGTTGATTTCTGAATGTATCATAAATTGAGTTTTGAATGCGTGCGTACTTTACATGATGTTTCTGCCAGGAGAATCACCGTCGCATCTAGAAATAAACTTTCCTCCAAACAAAAGGGGACGGGGCTATGCGAGCTGAGCGGAATAAAACCGAACGGGTGAATGCCAATCGCTGTTTATTTATGTTGTTGACTGAGTTTGTGAATGATCAGCGTTGTTCTAATTACTAACGAAAGCCATAGGTTCAGACTACTAGAGTGGAAATAAACGATTAGCACGAATAACAGGTAAGAAAGATTACGTGTTATCTTCTCGGTATATCCAAGAAAATAAAATTTTCGCAAAGTTTTTGGCCAGGCCGTTACACTAGTAAGTGCCAGTTGTACAGTCCCGGCTAGCATGCGCGTAAGTTCTGTTGTGGGAGTAGCGCGGAAAACGCGTTGTACGAACACGTAATAACGCCTAACCGGAGAATAAGCGCGAGATAACTAACCCGGTAACTGTGGCAGGGTTAGTGAAGTTAACCGGAGAATTAGTTTTGACCCTGGCAGAAATAGTTACAGAATTAGTGATGACAAGATTGTTTGTTAGAACGGGGAAGGAGAAGAAATGGGGAAATCACACAAATTATGGAAGAATATGACAATTCGAAATTTATAGAAAAATTTCGTACCACTACTTTTCGATCTCATGCTTGAGAAGCTGGCGCCTATGAATAAAATATGAAAATATTTCCTAACATAATCCTTTTTGCTTCTAATAGGCTTTGGCATTTTATATTGGTACTTCGTGAATTATATGACCATTTGTTCCAAAACAGTTTCGTTTATTTGGTGTGTATTACAATGGCTGCAATGTTAGACAGGCCTATTTCGTTTTATCTAGCGGGCAGTGACAAAATACACGTAATCAGCTCGAGAAATCACACCAGGCCTGGGTACTATTTGTATTAACAGCTTTTTCAATATTAGACAGCATTTCGTTTTTTCATGTAGCAGAACGTTTGACGAACATTGATGAGGTAATAGATTCTTTCCCAGAAAGAAAAGCACGCCATGTAAAGCTGTAGCAAGTTTAGAGAGAAAAAAATGCTAGGACGTAAGGTTTGAAGAAATGTGCATTGTCTTGCTTGTGTCTTGCCTTTACTGGTTTAATGTATCCTATATTTAATATGTCACACAAAAGTTATTAGCTAATAGGCAATAAATACTGCCAATTTCTGCGGAGTTCTTATTCTGTTGGTTACAAATAATCCCATCCAGTATTAATTGCGATGTTTTTTTTTTTTAAAAAGAGGGTCAGTATGTCAAACCGGCCGACTGGGAACAGGCGAGGCACCACGAGACGTTTTAATTTCCACTGTCCTAAGCATATTTTGATGGCATTCATTACAAAATAAACACGTTTGAATTCGACAGAACGAAATACAGTGACGTGCGATAGAAGAATGCTGTGTGAAGGGGCGTGGCACTGCAGTTTGGAACACTCAGGACCAAATAACATGGCTTAAATTTCTTCGAAGACATATATTTCATGTATGAGACTCTTCAGAGATATGTGCGATACAAAATGAACATTTTTTTGAGAAGTCGATTTAATTTTTGGCGTCCTTAAACTCAAACGCTGTAGGGATGGGGCGGGGGGCACTATCTAGTATGGCCACGGTTCGGAAATACCGTAGATCTGGGACTGATTCACAGAGCAGTCTGAGTTGTGGTGCGAAGGTGGGTAGTCCCGTGACCCGTGTTTACGTTTAGTGATTTTGCTGTTTCCTCTTCGTTTATTGATCTCGCGTCAAATGGAAACAAGACGGATTTCTGTAGCCGGGAGCTATCAAGTGAATTAAAATACATTCACATAATTGCGGAAGGCTAGAATAAGTTATTAATTTAAGATTTTATTTTGTTTCCACCTTTCTCATAGTCAAGCATTATTCACCTTGCAGGACAGTGAAGTAATTTTTGTCCGTTTGCTAAAGAAATTTGGCTTTTATTAATCTTTCCCGCTGAGGGCAGTCCATTTATTTGAAACGAAGTGATTCATTCCGGTACTCCAAGAAAATTTACATCCGAATCTGGACATACGAGTGTGCACTTTAAGTCGAATCGTGCATTTTAGTATGGTTCTCGAAATTCCGCTGCTCTGTGAGTATCCTCTGATGTCTTGTTTCCTTTATGACATAATGTAAGATATTTTAATGTTTTACACGTACGTACATACGGGTTTCCTGCGTCATCGTAGCTGCGCAGGCGCGGTTGACGCCCGTTATCAGGCGCTGTCTGGCAACTGCTGAAACGAATCTATTTCTAACAGGTCACAGGAAAATATTGCGAATGGTGGTTTGAAAAGTGTTACTTGCAAAGTAAATTTCTTTTACGCAAGATGAACTATGTGGGAGAATGTACGATGAATTTCTTAAATCACAGAGAGCTTGACTCTCTTTTTTTTAAAAAAAAAAAAAAAAAACTCTTTGAGGACGACCGTTTAGAAAAATTTCGAGCCCAGAAGATCAGACATTTATGTCGCTGTTAAAAATTTTACTGGCACATTTGTTTGATGTATCTTAAAATGTAACACGCGTAAAAAGATCAACATTATGTTTGAAAGCTTAGATTCTCTTTAAAGTTGATTAATCTTCGAGGCCAATATGATATGTGAAAGCTATGCTTTTCGTGTAGCAACGCTATGTATATTAATTTAAACCATTAACTTTTCCTATTTGTGTAGCTGCGCTACTTGACAGTGATTTTGCTATTGGCTGACTACATCACGTGTTTTATGCACTGAATATCCACCACCGTTGGCAGCCAAAATCATGTGACATGAGCTTTGACTGGCTTACAAAAGCGCATCGCAATCTCAATTTCAATGCTTCGGTAAGTAACATGAGGTGTTTGGTGGAATTGGTAACACGAAAATATGCAGCGTACGTGTTGCTGCGCATCATAGATCTTTCCAAAACGTGTTTTTTTCACTAAGTTTCGTTTTGTAAAGTGCTGGGAAATTCTACCCTGGCGTATAAAACCATAACGATTCAATGGATTGATAAGTTGTACAGTTCCGAGGAAAAGTATACTATCACTTAACACGGAAAAAGTGTATTTTCACCCGGGAGAAAGTGTATTTTTAACTGGGAAATCCGGGGAAAACCCTGGGAATAATTTTCCTTGGCTGCGTAAGACGGTGCATAAATGTTTCCCTTGAAGCAGGACATGGGCAGTTTCTTTCCCAACCTCGTCCAGTCGACCATTTACTCCTTCAGCAGTGACTAGATCATCAATGGTTCATTAAACCCTAATCATCCTTAACAAGGTAACAAGTCTTCTTACCTGCCCAACTTACCAAAATAGAAGTTATTGTATCTCGAAGTGTTCTGCTATCTTACTTCTTCTGAGGCACAAATTGCTTACCTAGTACTTGGGGGGTACCACAGTCATCTGCCCTAGATATTCAATAGAAGTGGGGGAGTGGGAGGGCAAAGCACATACCTCAGCACTGTTTCTAGGTCACGTTCTGCTACTGATGATGATACAAACTTTAAGGGAGAAGGTTAAATGTATCAATTTGAGGTAAGGGACTCTGGTCCAGAAATAACCAAATAGAAAGTAATAAGTGAAAATGTGGTGTGCGTGCTGTAAGACCTTCGGTACACACACCATCAGATTATTTGACTTGTCGCTCTAACGAAGTAGGCGAGTGTCAGCAATATGTCTCGTGGTCTTATCGTGGCGTGTTTATTTTCTGCCGTTAGGTCAGACGATAGAAATGCCACTTGCACGCTTAGAGTATCAGATTAAAGGTGACCAACTTTAAACAAAACTTGATTAATTTTCACACACATTTATTAAAATAATAAAAAGCATAGATATTACGTAACTTGATTCTGGATGCTGTTTACAATTGACAATCTGAAGTTCCTTTGGTGTTGGTATGTTAATCTTATTCTCACATATCTCTGATACTTGACAAAGTGTCCATACATTTCTCTTCATGGCTATGTACAGGAATATGATAATCTTCTTAGGTGCAGACTGAAACTTGACTATAGACTGGTACAGACTAATGCAGACTGGTACAGAGTAATGCAGACAAATGCAGACTGGTGCAGACTGACTAATCGGAGGTCTGTACACTCATTATAATACCTCCGCATTCAGGTATCTCTGCGCGAGTGTGATCTGCGAGAAGAAAAGGTTCTATGTTAGCAGGAATCTCATTGGCTGCATGACATATTAATACGCGGATCGGCGGAAGCAGAATTTGGTCCGTGTCTAAGACAGCGCCATCTCGTAGTGCAGAGACAGACGAGTGCTGCGCTTGTGCTGTTGTGCTTAACGGGGCGCGCTCTATTGGGAAAGTTGTGTACGCGCTGACTACGCAGAACTATGTACACAACAGAAAATCATTCTGATATGTCTGACAGTAGACATCTTCTACTGCAAGCTGTTTGCTTCCCATATTTTGGAAGGAAGTAGAATGGACGAAAAGAAGAAAAAAATTGTCTAGTAAACATGGTCTCTAAAACACACATTTTAGAAACTATGAGCACTTGTTCGTTAGAAGAGACGTGTTTTCTGTAGCAAAAATGATCAAGTGCTCATAACTCTTATGGTATGCTGTTTAGAGCCTATGTTTACTGTATATTTCTTTCTTGTTTTAGTCCATACTACCTCCTCCTAATATATGGGAAGCAAATACCTCAGTAAAATGTGTCCACTGTCATAGATGTTAAAATGATTATCACTTATGATTTTCAACTCGGTTGATTGTGGACTGGTGTTTCTTATCTCAAATTGATACATTTACCCCCCTCCGTCACCCACGGGAGTTTGTAACATCATCACGGAATCACCCTGAATATTTCCATCCTCACAGACACTGTTTTCTCCTAAGGAAGGGGGGGTTACATTCAACATCCCATTGACGAGATCATGAGATGGGGGATGAACTTGGATAGGGAGGGAGGATGGGGAACAAAATAGACAATATTGTTCTCAAAGGAGCTATCCTGATATTTACCTGATATTACAGAAACTACAAGAAACCTACAGTCACACATTGTGATGCTGATGACTAATTTCATGCAGATTTGTTCCCCCCCCTCCCCCCCCCCCCCCCCACACACACACACATTATTACATTATGTAATTGTGTCTAAAATAAAAGATGTGTACAGACGCAATTAACAGTTCTCCAGAAAAAAAAAAACAAAACTGAAAGATAGACTGTTAAGCTCTTGGGATAGGCTCATGCTTTTGTGACAGGTTTTATTGTTTAAAAAAATCCATTTACATTTTATTTTATGTGTGACTTTATTCATACACGAAGGCAGATCGGCAAGAATCGGAGAACGTTTAGTTGTAGTGGAAGGAGAAGTGTTTGGCAGACTTTGTTGCTTTACTGTGACAAGTTAACAGTCATTGAGCTAGATATGTGCTTTTGAACTACTCTGTTGTTTATGAATTTGTGTTCTGACAGTGTTTGCTGTTACCTTTGAGAATGCTTCATTTCAGTGACAACTCTGCTGGAACCAGGGTAGAATTCCATTCAAAATTAGGAGCTCTGTTGATAAAGTCTGTAAGGCATCCAACAGTGAAGTTACCCACATTAAAAGCTTTTCAGTGATGATAGGCTATTTATCCCATCCATACAAAGTAGGCCTTCATGTCAACAACTGATATTCGAACCCAGCTATGTTTCAGCTGGTTTCACAACCATGGACCCACGACAAATGGTACTGCATGTAGAAGCAGGTGAGACATATCAAAACTGCAGGTGTCTATAAATCAAGAAAGTGTGAAATGATAGGCCACTTGACAGACAATTGGTGCAATACAGAAGTGTGATTGTTGACCATATCCAGCACTATAGATATGCCAAGGTGGAAGGGGAATACAAGAAGCCCAATGAAAAACAAAATCAAGGAAGCATAAGAGTATAGGGTAGTTGACCTCCCTGCCTTGCTACTGAGCTCAGTTAGATTAGTAAATAGTACTGTGGAGTGGTACGAAAAGTTTTTCACATTTGGAGCCAGTCCAGGAAGAGAACGTGTAGAAAACAGGGCACTTATACACAGTTTACACTTATACCGCGTACAAGACCATCAGTTTATTGGTATTTGTCTTAAAGATGTACAGTCAATGAATATGCATCTTTTAAAAAACTGGTACAATGAGAAATATCACTGTAGAAAATGACAGGCATATGCCAATGAACAGATAAGAGTCCAGACACATTTCCTGAGAAATGGGTGACATTTTGTGTGGCGGTAGCAATGTGCCATCATATTGTTGAAGAGATTGTGGGAAGAGTTCTTGAACTTCACCAACTATTCTGCTGAATTAGTAAAAGACAATTTCAGAGAGAAAAAGCCTATGTTGGAATGTACAGAGGAAATGTTCAGACCAGCCTGTGAAACAGCTCACGCAATGACAGCATATTTCTAGATATGAACCAGCTTTTTGTCGCCACAGAGCCATTGCTGAGAGGGAGTTTATTGTCATGAGCTTTGAAACTGTCCATTGTATACATTACAGTTGAACCTGATGTTATCTGCAGTTGAAGGTATGACACATGGACACAATAAGGCCAGTTCTAGTACAGGTAGAGCCTGTTATAAACGGATTCATGGCCCAGCACTTATATTCTATTTATGTAGATGCCACTCCTGTCTTGGTGTCATCCTAGAGAGCATGCTACTGGCTGACAGTCTCACAGCCCTCTCTGCTCTTCTGTTCTTCGTCATCATGCCAGCATTTGTCATTATGCCAGAACATTCGTCCCCCCTAAAGCGATGGGACCAATGTCATGTAGGGAGCATGACAACAGCAGGGGAGGCAGGAGTGTGGAAACTTTGCTGGACCGGAAACTGTGGCTGCAGGGTACGTGTCCACCTCCTGAGGCCAATAACCAGATGTAGAAGGCATCGGGTGTTGCGGTTTGGGTGGGTCCAGCTCCATCGGTAGAACGAGAGGAGGTGGGGGGAGGCGAAGGTTTCGTCTCCATGGGGTCATCCCGCGGCATTGTGACGACACCCTCTGGCAGGTGCTGTGGCTGTGGTATACTAAAGATCTGTGAATCTGGGGGAAGAGACACAGAAGGATCACCATGCACATGACAGTGGCAAATTTGATTGTGATGTTGGCACTGCAAGCCATCTGGACCTGAAATGAGACACATGCAAGGCCAAGTCAACGGATGATCTTGCTTCGCACCCACCATCTGCTGCTGTAAAACGTAATATCATGTGGCGCAAAATGATACTTGTGGCTTTCCGTTGGTGCTGGATTCTGAGGAGGGGGGAGCAGGTGGAGCAGTGTCCGATGGTGGTGGCCGTGAAGCAATTCTGCCGGTGATGGTCCATCTCATGCGTGCGAACTATAGGTGAGAAACAGTTGCCATGCTGATCCCTGGTGTGTTCGGAGTGAAGTTTGGCTATCTGCTGCTTGAAGGTTCTGACAAAATGTTCTGCTTTGCCATTTCACTGCGTACGGAATGGTGCACTAGTTAGATGCTGTATGCCATTGCATTCACAGAATGTTTCAAATTCATTTGACATGAACTGAGGACCATTGTCCGACACTATGACTTCAGGTAAACCTTCGAGGCAAAAAATAGAGGACAACACCTGAATTGTGCTGTGTGACATTGTCGAGTTCATTGGCACAGCAAAAGGAAATTTGCTACATGAGTCAATCATAATCAACCAACGAGTGTTCCTAAAAGGTGGTGATTGCAACTTAGGCCAAGCAGAGAACTTTTGTGGTAGAGTGGACTGATTTGCCGCACATGTGTGACAGTGTGCCATCATCTGTTTTATTTGGGTGTCCATACACTACCAAGTACAGTGTCGATGCACTAACTGTTTCATACGAACAATCCCCCAGTGTCCTTGGTGAAGTAACTGCTGCAATTCATTTTGGGATCAGCACACGTGACTGTCCACTGTCATTTTGAACAAGAATCGCACCTTTCTGTGCGGCAAGGCTATGCTAACGTGCAAAGTATCAGTGCACTACAAAGTTCTTTACGGTATGCAAGGAACGAGGCCAACGGTGCAAATTATGTTAGCAAAATGTTCATATCTGAATAATCTCCATTATTACTTGTTGGGAATGTTTTTAATTCTTCAATAAAACAAATCTGCCTGTATAGCTTCACATGTTAGCATGCGACATCTGGGGTTTGTGGAGGTATGTTGCCCCTGCACTGAATACATCACCAAGCGAGGTGTCACAGTGGTTAGCATGGTGGACTCTCATTATGGAGGATGATGGTTCAAACCCACATCCAGCCATCCTGATTTAACGTTTCAATTTCTTCCCTATATTGCTTTAGCTAAATGCCAGCATGGCCGACTTCCTTCCATCTCCTTCCCTAATCCGATGGGACCAATTACCTCACTGTTTGGCTCCCTCCCACAAATCAACCAACCAACCGAATACATGTGGCAGATTAATTGTGAGGGCCTGTGTGTTGGCCAGCTGAGGTGTGTTTTTTAGACAATTTCCCACAACCGAAAAAAGGATACTGGGCTGTTACCTACATCTTGCATTGCAGTTGTATTGCTTAACAATTATGTTTAACGTACCTACAGCTTTGCAGTGTATTGGATATCTACCTTTTCAGATTTTACAGCTTTTCGAAACAAGTAAGCAGTTCACTTGCTTTGTTAGAATATCCCTTGATGAAAGTCTAATTTTTTTTCATGGTACATCCTCATAAATTTAGTGTGAGTGCTTTGTTTAATGACTTTGTTCTAAATTACCTTCCTGAACCTTGAATCTGTCCGAACAAAACATGTCCCACTGACTTCAGTAACCATGTGGAACTAGCCGTGTGTGAGGGTGGTTGCTCTCAGTGTATGGTAGAAGAATTTTTTTGTGTGAAAAACATATTTGGTTTGGGATTCATTTCTTCGATAACCTTTGCTGATTATTATTATTATTATTATTATTATTATTATTATTATTGTTGTTGTTGTTGTTGTTGTTGTTGTTGTTTAAGCTGCACAGAAGTTGAACAAAATAATTATAATACACCAAAGAAATGACCCAAAACTATTTAGCTACAAGTACTTTGTGAATCATTTGAACCAAGATTATGATCAGGTGTATTTTGTCAATCCTTATGGTAATCTGCTATTGTCATGAAGGTTATTGAAGAATGAGTAAGAACAGAGAGGACATTTTATACCGCTGTCCACCTATATTTGGAGATAGGGATCAATCCATCCATGATTCTACTCTGACTACACTGTTCAGAATTTTAATTGTGAATGTAGTTAACTCCATGCATTGAAACATCACTTGTGCCTTTTAAGTAAGTTCTTTTAACAGATAATATTTGTAAACAGATTTTGCCATTTTGCTGTAACAGTGGAAAAGGAATTGATTTATTATTAATGTTTCTTTTTTTGTTCACTTAGGTGTATACTGTTGGCCCTGACTATGCCCATGCAGAAGCACGTAAATCCCCAGCTTTGGATGGCAAAGTTGAACGTGACAGTGAAGGAAAGGAAATTAGATATCCTGTGATATTAAGCAATGCAGAGAAGCTGATATCAAGAAAAGTTTGTTTGGCATTCAAACAGACTGTGTGTGGATTTGATTTGCTGAGGTATACCACAAGTTTATCATTATAAAGCAAGTAATTTAGCATACATCCAAGCATTACTGCATATTTATTATGTGATACTTTTATATAAAACATTTCTTAGTGTGTCTTATGTTCCACCTTTTTCACTCTTCTGTGAACAAGTTAACTGTCAGTAGGATACTACTACAGCAATCGGAAAAAATATTTCCCTAATAATTCTCTCATGATACTGATTAGACACAGCCTTTCCATCTTTCTCCATTTTGATAGGACCTGAAATTAAATAAAATTTTCACTGTGATATACAGATGGAACCATATTCCAATATCTTTGTTAGAAATGAGTGAATGTTTGTGTATCAGTTGTAATGAGATAAGAACACAAGGGGAACACACATTCTGTAGCCACAAGATAGAAATATTGAGAAGATTCTTTACCCACCTGTGTTGGAGCAGTCTGCTTGTGTAATTTATGCTGAAACTTTTCAGGTTATCATAGAGGTCTCAGTGTGATTATGTTTACATTTTAAGGAAAATTACCAGTCAGTAAATAATGATGAATTCCATAGCTTCATCTAGAAGTGTTTGAAAGTTGAATATCCTAACCTTTCATAATCAGTAGTGAAAATGAATTTTTTTTTTAATATCCATTATTCAAGAGAGAATTTGGTCACCTGTTGCTAACTAGAAACATTACAATTAATGATGTGCAGAGTAATAATTTAGAAGTAGAAGAAGTACCTATGAGCTGCTTGAGCACAGTGTCAGGAACACAGTTAATTATAACAGGCTGGTTAGTAGACTGTATAATTTCTTCCACTAAAATAAAAGGGTAGACTGTAAAAGGAAAAAGGGGGCTGTTTCAACATATTTTGCTGGTGCTTTAAGGTTGCAAAATCACCACAGAAGTTTTGAGTATGTTTCTCATTCCTTTTCATTCCTGAATTACTGTTCATACGGTCAGTCAGTTGAACTGGAAAACGGTGGCATAGAGATACTTGTGCACAGTACTACAAAGCACTAAATCTTAAACTGAAATCAGCACACCTGGACCTACAGAATTCGTATAGGTTCATACATGTGTGTGTGTGTGTGTGTGTGTGTGTGTGTGTGTGTGTGTGTGTGTGGTGAAACTGGTATCACATCTAGCTTTTATTTGAAGTATTAGTTGAATAACATAATGTGAACTTCAGAAGGGAAGGACAGTGTTTTAAATGAGGAGAAAATTGAATTTATTACCAAGGACAGTGTTTTAAATAAAGAGAAAATTGTATTTCTTACCAATACATAGATCTTCACAGAATTCTGTAAAGTTTCCAAACAGTTTACATCACATTTTCCTAACTGGAATGCCAGCCAATATCCCACTATAATTTTCAACTCTTCATTTTCCTTACTTCACCAGAATAATTGAAATGCAAGAACATAATGAAAGAGGATGGAGGCATTGTGATAGCTCAGAACTTGATTCAAAATTTAAATATGTGGACACTTGCTAGGAGCAAGTGTTAAAATTCACACTTAGGTTCAGCACCAGTGATTAAGTGGGTAAAACAAAATAAGCTTACTGTATGTAGATGTTGTCAGAAAACATATGCAGTCTCTAGTTTCATATGCACTGTGCATGCCATTTATTTCTGAAAATTCATTTCAAAGGCCACAGACTGTAAGGTGGTAATTTCTATGCTTTAGCCTAGCATCCAGTAAACAGTCACACTGGATGTAGCACAGTTTCTAAACTTCTTACAGTGAACCTCCAAATCTACTCCTCAATACATTGTATTCCATTTTCTTACTTTTCCTTCACTTGTAGTAGTAGATCTCTATCTTGAAGCTTTCAGGACATATTGCAGTCTTGTGTGAAATCTAATTACTGACTGGACTTTGCTAGCTGCAGGATTGGTTTAGTACATTCACTTTCTCATGAAAGCAAACAGTACCACTATAAGAATTAAAAATCTGAGTGTACAATGAGGCAATTGGTGTTACTGAACATGTGGGATCTGATCATTGTTGCCATTTTATCTTTATAACAAGGAAACTTTTTTTTGTTGGTAGTGCTTAACAAATTTTGTTTTGAAGGTGCAAATTATATTAATTTTCCTTTTCATATTGCCCCCTGTGGTGTCAGGGGCTAGAATAGACCTGCAGCCCTTCCTTGCCTATCATAAGAGGCGACTAATAGGAGTCTTTTTTTATTTGTTCAAGCTCTTTACCTTGGTCTTGTGATTGTTCTTCAGACTTTTGAACATTTTTGCTCTTTTCACTTTTTTAATGCTTTTTCCTCCTCATCTTGTCTGGCATTTTAAATTCTGGTCCCCTTTTTGGGTTTGACCTCCACTTCCCAAATTTTACTGAAGTTTGGGCTAAATATCAGTTTGGGGAGGCTGCAGCAATAGAGAAGATGGGACATGGATCTTTGCTGATCAAACCATCCCAAGCCAACCAATCACAGGCACTTCAGGCCTGTGTCAAGTTAGGAGATATACCAGTCACAATTTCTCCTCATAACAAGCTCAATAGAATTCAACATGCTATCTTCCATTGGGACCTAATGCTACAAATTGATGAAGAGCTGCATTCCAAGCTGGCATGGCATGGAGTCCATTTTGTTTTCCACATCCAGAAGAGACCCAAGGGTAATAGAGCAGAAGCTGGAGCTTTTATGCTAGCCTTTGACTGCAACATTTTACCAGAGAAGGTTCAGATCATGGTTTACAGGTGTGATGCCAGGCCTTACTTTCCTCCTCTGATGCGATGTTTTAAGTGCCAAATGGTTGGACACATGTCTTCCTACTGTTCTAATGATGGTGTCTGTAGGGCCTGTGGATGGGCATCCCACGAGGGCAGCCCTTGTGACTAACCGTCTCAATGTGTCAACTGTCCAGAACCGCACTCTCCTCGTTCCCTGCAATGCTCAATGTTTAAGAGGGAGAAGGAAATTCAAGGGTATAAAATGCTTGACTGCCTATTTTCACAAGCTACAAGGAAAAAAGTTTGAAAGACTTCATTCAACTAATATGGTCTCCAATTTTGTGACTGTCATGTCACAGTCCACACTTCACACAGCGACAAGGGCTCATGTGATACCTTGTGGTCCTGGTCATATTCCAGGGCCTGCCTCACAGTTGGAGGAGGGAACGTGAGCTCCATCGTCCCCTATACCTATAGCACCGGTCACTACCACATCATCGGTGCGGCCAGAGATGCCTAATCATCCTCTGGCATCAGGGATGAGGTCACCTATCAAGGTGGCCACATCTCGGGACGAGGACCAGCAGCCACAGGCTGTGGCCTGAATAAAAGTACAGTCCTCTTCTCTCCTGGAAGATAAAATGGGGAAATCTTCACAGAAATCAAAGTCTCAGAAGGATAAGCAGAAAGATGAGCTACTTTCTGAGTCTTCAGATGTTCTGCTCCCCTGCCCTGCAGCAGTCAAGCCTATTCAGAATTGGACGTCTGCCTACTCAACACTGGAGCTGCAACCCATTTCAGTGTGGCCCACGGAACGTTTTCAGCTATTGATCTCACTATTTGCAGCTCGAGTATCTTCCCCCTCATTCAGTGGTACGTCCATGGTGACCTCCGTGAGAGCTACCATTTTCCTATCATTCTGTCCTCCTCCATTCACAGACATCTAGAACATGCTCCACATTTGTTGCTTCCGAAAGTTAATTGGCAGGCTTTCTCCTCTACAGCCACTTTTGCAGTCTGTCGTGTGACAGATATTGACAGATTGGTACAGGATACTATCAATACTATTACTCACACTGCAGCAGCAACGATACACTACAACTCCAGCTCATCCTGTCGAGTGGTGGAATATATAGCCACAGCTATCAGGAGGTGCTGCAGGATACTTCACTGACACACATGCCATCCCTCTATCAATAATTTAATAGCATTCAAGAGACTCCAGGTGAAAGCACAGTTTTAATAAAGAAAAGGAAGCAGGAGTGTTGGGAGCAGTATGTCTGAACTCTGTGATCCTATACCCTGTTGTCCCAAGTATGGACTAACTTCTCTGCATTTGTGGCCAACCACCACCCACAGTGCTTCCTGGCATCCTTGTCAATGGTAACATCTGCACTGATCCTGTGGTACGTGATGAAGGTTTTACGGCACACTTTGCTGAAATATCCACTTGCAGTAATTACCATCCTCATTTCCTGACGCAGGAACACTTTATTGAATGCCGCGTGCTATCATTCCATGCACATGGTTCTCTATCATACATTGTCCCTTTTTGTGAATGGAAGCTTCACAGAGCTTTGGCAGAGCATCGAGATATGGCCGCTGGACGTGACAAAATACACAACCAAATGCTCAAATGTTTTCATGCCAACAGCGTGAAACATACCTGGTGGCACCACATCCTACCTACACTGCATGAGTGAGGTTTCTGGGGTAGTTTACCCATTTTTGTCCACAATTTCCTACCTCTCTGATTTATTTATTTATTTATTTTTTTTCATCTGTCAGCACCCAATATATACCGGAAACTGGAGACCCTTGGGGATCGGTTCTGAGCATAGCTCTGTTCGCTATTGTCATCAGTGGTATCGTAAATGCAGTGGGCCCCACAGTCTCTGTGTCACTGTACATGGATTATATTTGCCTATGTCTCTGCATCACTGCACGCCACTGAGCACCAGCTTCAGGGGCTGTCTGCAGAGTCCATGGCTGGGCCATGAATAATGACTATCAGTTTGCTTCTGAAAAATAATGATTTGTGCATTTTTGTTAACTGGCAGTGCGGGATTAGGCGAGCGGTCTAAGGCGCTACAGTCATGGACTGTGGGGCTGGTCCCGGCGGAGGTTCAAGTTCTCCCTCGGGCATAGGTGTGTGTGTTTGTCCTTAGCATAATTTAGTCACTTGAAGCCATTGAAACTTTCCAATTCTTAGGTGTTTTATTTGACAACAAGCTTACTTGGCTGCCACATGTCTGCCAGCTCAAGGCAACTTGCATGAAGAAGCTGAGTGCTCTCCATTTTCATAGTCACTCCTCGTGGGCAAAGTGCTGATTTGATCCTGCTTGGACTATGGATGTGTTGCCTGTGGGTCAGCTGCAGCATCTGTACTGAACTTGCTGGACCCTGTTCACCACACTGGCATGTGGTTGGCAGTGGGGGTCTTCCATATGAGCCCTGTTGTCAGCCTCCTGGCAGAAGCCGATGTCCCACTGCTGCGGGTTGGATGACAGCAGCTTCTGGCAAGTTACTCAAGCACAATCTGTCAGAAGCCTACCCTCCTAGGTCACTCAACTCTGTTCCAAAACATCAGTTCCGACAGTTTGCACATCACCCAAAAATGGGTAGATCAGCTGGAATCCGACTCGATATTCTGCTGAAGGACCTCCAACAGCCTTTGTTAGTCTGTGCTCCTTGGGCTCCCTCTTGACACACCCTGTGGGCTGTACCCTGTGCTGTGATATGGATGGACCTCTTTGTGGCCCCAAGGAGGATGCTGATCCTACCCTTCTCCAATACCTGTTTCTCTCTATCCTCCACAATTATTCTAATTTGGTATACATCTTCACAGATGGATCGAAAGTGAGTGACAGGGTCAGTTATGCTTTTGCACATGTAAGGAGACATGAGAACCAATCTCTGCCAAGTGCCTGCTGTGTATACACTGCAGAGTTGGTTGCCATCTCTCAGGCTTTGCGGTATGTCAAATTCCAGGCCACGACAAACTTTCTGAACTGTAGTGACTCCACGAGTTGCTTAAACGACATAACCGCGTGCTATGCCAAAAATCGTTTGGTTGACAACATCCAGGATCTACTAGCTGACCTCTACAGCTCTGGACACCAAACCACATAGGCATTCCAGGAAATGAACTCGCCGACCGTCTAGCTAAAGAGACAACTACAGGAGGTCAACATGACTTCTGGGTACCGGGCATAACTTATAATTATAACTTCAATGCAATATTTTGAGGCTCTGGGAACTGTAATGGCAGGCTACTACAACCCAAAACAAGTTGAGAATGATTAAAGGGTCCACTAATGTGTGGTATACATCTTTCCAGGTGTCTCGGAAAGATGCCATTGTGTTGTGCCAACTACGCATATGCTGCACAAGACTCACCCACAATTTCCTTCTGCATCAGGAGGGTCCTCGCCACTGAAGCTGCGGTAGTTTACTGACGATAGTGCATGTTCATGTTGAGTAAGCTCTGCTGACCGATTTGCGGCACGCTCTCAGCTTGCCTACCTCAGTTCCTCAGACGCTTGCTGATGACATAACAGCCACTACCAAAGTGTTGCATTTCCTGAGGGAGAACTGATTTTACTCCAACCTATAATATTCCTCCGTTTCCAGTGTTAGGGGCAGTTATGGGGGAGAGAGCCTCCCCTGTGGCAGGCACCTCCCAAGTGACCACAAATTACTTTCTTCCCCCCTCACATTGTTGTACCTTCAGGCCCTTTTGTACAAGATGTTGCCTGAGTTTTCTCTATTTTTCTTTTACCTATTGTGTTACGACAACTGTCATGCCCTTTTAAACTCCTTGACGCGCTTATCTAGTTTTAGCAACCAAGTCCCAAATTTTTTTCTCGCTTTTTACCTATTTGTTTCTCTCACGATGATGAGTGACTGATGACCCAGTAGTTTAGTCCCTTCAAACACACATCATCATCATAATCTTTTTCATACTTGAATGATTCCAGCAAACCACATTATTCATGGACTAACATCTTCCCAAATTTTAATTTCATATAACTTTTTGCCGTACTTCTGCCAGTCTCTCTCTCTCTCTCTCTCTCTCTCTCTCTCTCTCTCTCTCTCTCTCTCTCTCAGGCTATTACCTGACAATTTCTCAAGTGTTGTCAGGTGGATCTATGTATATCATATGATGTTTTACAGAGACCTCACACTGTCTAAATAACAATGTGACTTCAATTTGACCTTCTGTAATGCCTGGGAACCAATTTTATTTATAATAAACTAGCAATTATTTAGGGGCAACAGCCACAGTGGTAACCGGGAATTTTTTCATCCGGGAGAAAACCGGGAAAAACACTGAAATTTTTTGAATTCCGGGAATTTCTCGTTGTTTCAGTTTTCTGTTAAATTTTTGTAGTGTCGACTAGTAAGAACTGATACTCCAACAAAGAATTTTACTCAATCCCGCTACTTCAATGTAATGCTGCAGCAATAAAACATAAACAAGGAGCAAAAAACCTAAGTTGCAAAGGAAATGCGCCATTTACAGCAACAAAACACAGTGCACACACAAACGTCTGCCAACAGCAAAATATGTCAAAGGCTTTAGGACGAAGACTATGCAATAATTCGTAACAACAAACTGCTTCCGAGGGGCATGACGTCACAACTGTTTCACTAGGTTCATTTGAGTAGTTGCGAGCGGGCTTATGCGCATACGCAGTTGAGTCACGTGCGGCTATTGGCTGTACTCAAGGTAACTAGACACGAGCTGTACCAGCAGTAGCGACAAGGAACCAGATGCTACCCAGAAACATTTGTCTTGCACGCCCAAGCTGCCAGATTCGCACATGGGCAGGGCAGTTTGAGTTGTTGTGGGATGAGGGGTAGTCTCCATGTTAACCGTATTTACGTTCAGTGATTTTGGGTCAAATGAAAACAAAACGGATTTCTTTGGCCGGGAGCTATAAAGTGAATTAAAATACATTCACATAATTATGGAAGGCTAAAGCTAGTTTCAGTTTTCTGATTTTGTTTTATTTCCTGGTTTTTGGCAACCGGGCGTTAATTGCCTTGCAGAACACTGAAATTATTTTTTTCGATTTGATAAAAAAAATTGGCCTTAGTTAATCTTTTCCTCAGAGGCAGTCAATTTATTGGGAACACTATTGGCTAGTGTTAAATGATTGTGGAATTTCAAGAGCACATTGTTATCTTTTGGGACGTATGACATTAAGCCATAATAAAGAACTAAACATGAGATAATACGGTACTGGTACTCCAAAAATATTTGCATCCCGAAAACCACACTGAAAAGTTTGGTATCAGCTTGAGGCATACATCTTTGTGAATGTGGACAGACGAATGTGCTGTTTAAGTCGAATTATGCATTTTATTATCGTTTGCGAAATTCTGATCCTCTCGGGGTATCCTCTGATGTCCTGTTTCATTTATGGCATAATGTAAGTTCTCTTAATGTTGTATACGTAATGGACATACGGACTACCTACATCATCGTAGCTGCACAGACAGAGTAACACCGTATTCTGGCGCTTTCTGACAACTGCTGAAATGAATTCTAATAGGTCGTGAGAAAATATTGCAATTGGTGGTTTGTAGCTTTTCTTGTAGCTACACTATGTAAATTAATTTATACCATTAACTTTTCCTGTTTGTGTGTTCGCGCTACTTAACAGTGATGTTGCTATAGGCTGACAAGATCACATGTCCTATGCTCTGAATTGCTAAGGTATGTTTACACACGACACATCTTCTGAAAGACGAAAACTGAATTTTGGAAACCGTCTTTCGCTGTCTGAAGCGGATTATGCTAGTCCAGTTAACTACGGTGCCTGGAAAACAGCAGATCTAGTGTATGATTTAGTCAGCACAATCGCTATTCCTCTTCCATTAGACGAGGTGTAAACAGCTTCAGTCTAATATTTCTATTTACCCTTCACTGTACAATAAGACACTTCGTCCATATTAGCCGAAATTTTTAAAAACAAAACAAAACCTGACAGCCCAAGCACGTTTCAATACCGGCTGCGTTTACATGGGAACGAAAATCGATTGCGGAATTGGAAAACAGGCACCAGAAGCGGATTTACAGAACTGATTTTGAAGTGTTTACATGTCACCCAGAAGCAGTATTTGGAGATCGGTTTTGGGTGCCCCATGTAAACGCGATGAGTATCTGCTACCATCGGCTAGCGAGATCACGTGACATGAGCTATGATTGGCTTACAAAAGTGCATCACGTTCTCGACTTCAATGCTTCGGAAACTAACTTTCTGTATTTATTGGAATTCGATTATATAAATTCGTAATACAAAAATATGCAGTGTACATGTTGCTACAAATCAAATATGTTTCGGAAAGGAATTTTTTCTGAGGTTCGTTCCCTAAAGGGGCACTGGCATACAAAACCTTGACCATTCAAAGGATTGATAAGTTTTCCGATTCCGAGGGAAAGTATTCTGTCACTTAACATGGAAAAAAGTGTATTTTCTTCCGGGAGAAAATGTATTTTTTAACCGGAAAATACCGAATTTTTTTTTTCCTTGTCCAGGTATTTTTCAGTTTAACAACACAAAATGCTATATTCTCTTTTCTGTGTGAGGTACTGGATGGGTCAAACAAAAGGTTTCGAACACTAGTTTTGATTTAACTAAGGTGTTTGATTGTGTTGATCACAAAATATTGCTCCAGAAGCTGGACCATTACAGAATACGGGGTGTAGTTCACAATTGGTTCACCTCTTACTTTAGGAACAGACAGCAAAAGTTCATTATTCACAGTGTTGAGAATGACTGTGATGTAGGGTCTGAGTGGGGTACAGTAAAATGGGGGGGGGGGGGGGGGGTGCTCCAGGGATCAGTGTTGGGGTCACTTCTGTTCCTTATTTATATAAATGATATGCACTCTAGTATTATGGGTAATTTTAAAATATTTCTTTTTGCTGATGACACTCTAGTTTGGTAGTAGAGGATGTTGTGTGCAACATTGGCTTGGTTCAAATAATGCAGTCCAAGACATAAGTTCATGGCTTGTATAAAATAAACTAACGCTAAATCACAGTAAGACTCAGTTTTTACAGTTTCTAACACACAATTCAACGAAACCCGACGTTTTAATTTCACAGAATGAGCATATGATTAGTGAAACTGAACCATTCAAATTTCTAGGTGTTCAGATAGATAGTAAACTGTCGTGGAAAGCCAAGATTCAGGATCTTGTTCTAACACTTAATGCTGCCATTATTACTATTAGAATGGTATCTGAAGTAAGTGATCATTTGACACAAAAATTAGCCTACTTTGCTCATTTTCATTTGCTTATGTCATATGGTATTATATTTTGGGGAAACTCTTCCCATTCTAAAAGTATATTTTTGTCTCAGAAACCGGTGGTTCGGGCAATAAGTGATGTAAGTTTGCGAACCACTTGTCGACCCCTGTTCACTAGTCTGGGTATTTTGACATTGGCGCTTTCAATATATATATATTCTGTACTGTCATTTCTTGTTAACAATTTCAGCTTATTCCGAAGAATAAGCAGCTTTCACGCAGTTAATACTCGGCAGAAATCAAACCTACATTTGGATCGGACTTCCATAACTCTTGTGCAGAAAAGTGTGCAGTATGCTGCTGCATCCATTTTCAATAAGCTACCACAAGAATTCAAAAATCTTAACAGTAATCTATGCTCTTTCATATCAAAACTGAAGTGCTTCCTCATGGGTCACTCCTTCTATTCTGTTGAGGAGTTCCTTGAAAAATTAAGGTGATTCTTGTTGTATTGTTGATTGTGTGTATTTAAACTTATGGCTTGACTTTTTTGGGTTCATAAACATTTTATTTTTATCTGTTATTACTTTTATGTTGTAATTTCATGTAGTGACATGGTCCATGACGTTGGAGATTTGCTCCTCAATTTTATCCTACAGAACTTGACATGTATATAAAAAAGTAATAAATAAAAACTGACTGGGAACTGCTTCAGAAACTTCCTTGTTCCACAGTATGACCCCAGGCCTTTATTACATTGATAATCAGATGATACAACACTTGAATGTTACTCAAAGTCTGCATCTACTCTGTGTCTTCAACCATACTTGCCCGGAGGTGCCTTCCCATTCCTTAAACCAGGCAAAAACCCAATGACTGACCATTTAGCTGCACCAATTTGCTCTGCAAACTGCTTGAAAGGATGGTTATCCATAGTTTATGGTGGGTTCCCAAATCTCTGGGCCTTTTGTCCTCCTATCAGTGTGGTCTGTGTGAGGGTAATCTTCAACTGTCATTTGGTTAGGTTGGAAACAGTAATCGGCAGGCTTTTTCTAAATGTCAACACACCATCACAGTCTCTTTTGACCTACATAAGGCATACGACACCACTTGGTGTCACCACATTTTACTTACCCTACATGAGTAGGGCTTTTGAGGCTCCTACCAGTTTTTGTTCATCAGTTTTTATCCCACTGGTTATTCCAGCTTGGAGGTGGTGCTTCACTACGCTGTCCACAGATCCAAGAGAATGGCATCCCACAGGGCTGTGCACTAAGTGTCACATACTTCCTCGTTGCCGCTGATGGGCTAATGAACTCTGTCATTCTGTTGATCATCCCTGCACTGTATGTTGATGGCTGTTGCTTTTGGTACAACTCCCACTTGATAGACTCAGCTGAATGCCAGCTCCAGTGTGTCATTCAAAGGGCCTCCACGTGGACACTTTTGTATGATTTCCAGTTCTCTTCTGCAAAAATGTGGATCATGCATTTCTGTCATTATATCCTCCATCCTGACCCAGACTCTAGTTGAGTACCTAGTGCTTGGATATTATTGCACAGTCCACTTTTTTTGGGCCTCCTTTTTGATGAAAAGCTGACTTGGCTGTCCCATATTTGTCAACTAAAGCCTAGCTGCATGCGGAAGCTTAACACTCTCTGCTTCCTTGTCTGTACTTCTCGGGTTGCGGATTGTTCTACTCTTCTTCTTCCCCTCCAGTGGGATTAAAATTTGTCCCACAGCCCTCTGCCAGGACCGATTCATTTCAGTATTGTAAAATTCCAGATGCCCCCATAACCTTTCAGCACCTGTTATGTTCAGTTCCACAGAAGCTTTGGGTTCTGCCCTCTTTTAGACTGACAGCTCTAAAACTGTAGACAGGATGGGTTATGCTTTTGCATCTCCTGCTGGTCAGGAACACCATTTCTTGCCAAGAAAATACAGTATTTTTATGGTGGAGCTGATAGCTCCAGTGTATTAAACAGGCACCCTGTGACCACATTTTAATAGATAGTGATGCAGTGAGGAGTCTCTGGACCATTAACTGATGTTACTCTTATCACCCTATGGTCTCTGTTATTCAGACCTTTTCACTGAACTTTGCCATACTGCCTGCTTGGTTGTCTGTCTCTGGGTCCCAAATCATATAGGTATCCCAGAGAATGAAATGCTTGGATACTCCCCTCTCTAATAAACTCTGCACCATGGCTGCATGACTCTCTTCCTTCCGTTCCTCCTGGAAGGAGTCCAGCATTCTTTGTATCAGTCATACCAGACCAACCCATAGTTTTATCTTATGTAACAACTGACCTACATATTGTGGCTGCAGAGCATTAGAGAGAGTGACACATATAGTGGTGGAATGCCCTCTCTTCCTGGCCCTTTATGCTGAACATGGCCTTTCGAATTGTTTGCCTCTAATGTTGGTGAATGATTCATGTATGGTTGAATTGGTTTACCGTTTTATTCTTAAATATAAGGTTTTAAGCTACTTTCAGGGTGGGAGGTTATGGCTGGGGCATCTCCTGCCGAATGCTGGATGTGGGGGACCTCTGACCCCATCTCCTTGACCAGTTCATTCTTTTCATCCCTCTTTTTCTCTGTTTTAATTGCTTTAAATGTGGTTTGCCTCCTTTTCTGCTTCATTATGTTTTCCGTTTTAGGGGCAGCACTCTGTTGAATAGTTTTCTTTAATGTCTGGTTCAGAGGTGGGACGGCTGTGGGTTGGACACCTCCCATCACATGTAGAGCCCTGGGGATGTCCACGTGCTACCTTACCATTTCTCTTATCTTGTTTTTATTATTGATGGTTCAACAGCTGTCTACTATGTTTTTAGCCTTCTCAGTTTTATTGTTCTGAATCTGTCAACTAGAAGGCTTTCTTTGCTATGTAACTGTCTTCATCCTTCATTAGGTTGGCTGGGTAAGATACGGTGTATGGTTTCTCTCACCATGAATGAGCCCTGGGAGACCCCTTCTCTGTTCTGACCTACTTATCAGCCCAACCCATATACTTCTCTGTAAATTATTTCTCAGCTTTGGCATCAGTATTGCCTTCAATGCCTCGATTTTACTGCTCCTGTCTACTTCCATAATCAGATCATGTTCCCCATGGACATCACTAACTCCAGGTGAACTACCGCAGGACTGAAGGTCTTGATGACAACTGAGCAAGGTGGCGCAGTGTTTAACAAACTGGAGTTGCATTTGGGAGGATGATGCTTCAAACTTGCATCCGGCCATCCTGATTTAAGTTTTCTGTGATTTCCCCAAATGCTAGGATGGTGCCTTTGAAAGGGTACAGCTGACTTCCTTCCGCATCCTTCCCTAATTTGATGGGACCAATGACCTCACTGTTTGGTCCCCTCCCCTAAATCAAACAACCAAGCAACTAACTTGATGAACTTGCTGTTTAGTCCCTTAACACACAATCTACCAAACAAGTTACCATATACTAGGTTATTACCCTGGGCAGGGCTCTGATACACAAAAATGAAAATCAATGGCAGAAACGTCATCCTTCAGCAAACTGTAGCATTAAATTAAGATGGTAAACCACCAGATGGTAAACCAACAGAATAGGCCTGTCCCAGCTGGTACAAATCCACCAATGCAAAGCAAGTTGATGAGGCACTTTATGAAATGTGCAGACTGGTAACAGACTGACTGAAACCTACTCCCATGAATAGTGCCTACCACTTGATTGTAATCACTCCACTGACAATATGGCAGAATCCAACTGCCTTCAAAGAGAGAATAGTCCTCCATTTCTCATCAAAACTCAATATACAGTATTAGACCAGCTGCCCAAAGGCTTAAATCTGGAAGTAGTTTTCTCAGAAAAATCGAGAACTAAGATTGTCAGACCCAACCTAAAGTGGGCATGTGGTGATGTTGCTAACTTTAAAAGATTGTTATGAAAGGAACCATCAGAACTAGCACTTGGCCATAATGAAAACATACCTGAAGTGACTGCAGGCATAAGCAACACGACCCAAAGTAAATGTTTTAAAATGTAGACACCCAGTACTTTCTAACCTGTGAGATCCAAAAAATACATGTGTATTCCTGCCTTGATAACAACACTCAGTGTTGCTTCAAGAACTTCATCTCAGCAGCTCTTAATATAGCTAATCTAAAAAATGGTTCAAATGGCTCTGAGCACTATGCGACTTAACTTCTGAGGTCATCAGTCGCCTAGAACTTAGAACTAATTAAACCTAACTAACCTAAGGACATCACACACATCTATGCCTGAGACAGGATTCGAACCTGCGACCATAGCGGTCACTCAGTTCCAGACTGTAGCGCCGAGAACCGCACGGCCACTGCGGCCGGCGAGCTAA
Organism: Schistocerca piceifrons; assembly: GCF_021461385.2. Lineage (NCBI taxonomy): Eukaryota > Metazoa > Arthropoda > Insecta > Orthoptera > Acrididae > Schistocerca > Schistocerca piceifrons. The sequence continues at coordinate 782,263,665 of NC_060149.1, read as the reverse complement.
TCTAACCTGGTCCTGCGAACCTGATGTGTTCTGTAATATATGTACATTTTTTTCTGTTAGTTGCTGTAAATATTAAAAGTGCTGTTAGTGTACTTGGCTATTATGTTCCCATAAACTTTAGTTCTTTTTATTTTTAATTTGTAAACTGATGCTTCTGACAAGAAAAATCCAAACAATAGAGCCCCTATTAACAATGTGGATACTGGAAATAGAGCTGACATTATTATAAATTATGTAAGAAGAGTAGTTGAAGTTATGTAATTGGTCTATGCAGGCTGCTCTGTTTCCAAAATTAGCATAGTAATGTTGACATGTGTCAAATGCTAGTTGCAACATGTGCTGTTTAAGGAACTCACACCACAGATAGAAAATAGCCTGTCCTAAATGATGCAATATCTCCGTGTAACAACAAACTCTTAAGTACGAGAACAGCTGTTTAAGACATTAAGCGGCTGTTTTGAGCAAAATGGTTTTGCCATTTCTGTAATTCACTCTAGCCTCATGCAGCACATTTCACTATGCATTATTACTATTACTATTACTATTACCATTACTATTACCATTCAGTAAGATAAATGTGAAATGGACCTTGTATGGTGACCATATTGGCACCAAGGCATCACAGTAAAAAAAGATTCAAAAACCTTTTTAACAGAGCTGTCTTGCAAAAAAAAAAAAAAAAAAAAAAAAACCTAATTGAGCCAGTTAACATAATGGCTCATATTGGAGAGCAGAAGGCTTAAAATCTATTTTATCATCCTCATTTAGGTTTCCCATTGTTTCAAACAAATAAAAGATAAATGCCATGGTGGGTCCCTGAAAAAGATCACACTGATTTCCTGCCTCGTCCTTTGGAACAGAGCTTTTTCTCCATCAGTACTGACCTCAACATTGTCTAAGCTCTCTCCCTCTTTTATTTGGACTATTTGTATACTTAAGAGAATGATGTGGATGTTTCTATTTTTCAGAGCCAATGGAAAATCTTTTGTTTGTGATGTGAATGGATTTAGTTTTGTCAAAAATTCTAACAAGTATTATGATGACTGTGCCAAAATATTGGGCAATATGATTCTTCGTAAGCTTGCCCCAACACTCCATATACCTTGGTCTATACCATTCCAACTTGATGATCCACCAATTGTGCCAACAACTTTTGGAAAAATGTGAGTAATTACCTTATATTGTACTTTGGCATATTAAAGTATTAATTGTATGTTTGAATGTTATGTTTACTCTTATTGTTTTTGTGTATATGCTGTAGAAATCAGTGCTCAGGGGCTAAGAATTTATTTGGCAGGTACAGGTTTGCTGAACCTGGAGTTTCTGAGTTGGGGGCTGCCAAGCACTACCAGTCCTATGTCACTGTAAACAGTGGACATGGTTCAGCAACCACTGTATTGCATGGGGGTGGAATGTTGTGTACCGCAGGGAATTGGGACCTTGGCTTTACCACCCAGATTTCGAGGCTAAAAGAAACCTCTGTAAAAATCCTCTCAATCACAAGATGTGCTGCATGCCGATGAAAAGCATGACTGTTGAGATGGGACAGTCATTAGTAGGCAACCCCTGGGGAGTCTACCACACCTCAGTTATATAAGGCTTACTCAGGCGAGTGGGACTCTGAGTGGACCCTTTTTTCTCTAGCCGCTCGTGTTACCGAGATGGAATACTCGAAATTTTCTCCTCGACCACCCAGGAAAATGGGTGAGCCTGTGGTAGGTACCAACACCCAATCGCTCTAGAGGCCTATGTGTCGAGTCCTCTAGAGTCTGGATTTGTTCAGGGCAGTTCAGTTTTTAGTAACAGAATGCATGCTGTAGATCAGAATGTGTTTTTGATAGTTACAAGAAGAGGGGGAAGCTTTGAGAAAGTTTATCATTTCTACATTCAGAAGGGTTGAGAGGGCATAGCAAGTACATTGAAATTTGTTGATCTGTTGCACTTGTTGAAGCCTCTAGTTATCAACAAGTAACAAACCTGCAGAAAGTGAAAAGCATGGTGGAATATACCATTGAAACTAAACCTCAAACTACAGTAAAGGTGTTGTGATGTGCAGGGATCTGGTGGAAATTCCAAAAGAAGAACTGGAAGTTGATTGGGCCCAAGAAGGCTTTGTTGACATGCAGAATGTCATGAAAAGGGTGAGGTAATATGGTCAAATCTGTTCGTTCATCACTTTCAACAGCACGGAGCTCCCAGAATATGTCAATGCAGGTTTTCTTTGTTTAAATATGCACCCTTATGGCCCCACCTAATGCACTGCTTTAAATGCCAGCCCTTTGTGGACACTAATCTTGGATGTAAGGGAGAAGCTACTTGTGGCAAATGTGGTAAGGCTGCCCATGACAGAGTTGTTTGTTGTTCTTCTTTCAAGTGTGTGAATTGCTGTGGTAATTGTCCTGTCTGGAGTAGGGACTGCAGCATATAATGTGAAGAACAGAAGATACAGGAGCTTAACACTATGAAGTGCATCTCGTACGGTCTGCCAAAAAGATGTACAAGGCCATGCTCCCCCCCCCCCCCCGCTGCCACATTTGCTTCAGTTCTTAAACTGCCCATTCAGGAAACCAGTGTTGCTACATAAACAGAAGTTACTAGTGTTGGCACTAGTACCTACATTTGCCAATGCAGTTGTGCTGTTACAGTTACTTTGAAGCCCTTACCTCCACTCCAGAACATCAGAAAAGGCCATGGTTGCTGATGTTGTGGAGCTCCCTGCACCTTCAAAGGTTCAGTGTTGTCCACTGTCAAAGTGCTGCCACTACTACTATCATGCTTGTCTCTGAAGCCTCCACAAGCCCAAAAAGTCCAAGGCATCTGCTGACAGATGGGAAATGAGCAGTCCAACAAACAGATGGGAAGTGAGCAGACCAACAATGTTGAAGTCACTGTCTCTGACATCTCGTCTTCAGAGCCCAAGAATAAGCCTCCACCCATTACAGGCTTCCCTCCCTGGTGGAAAGGCAGGGTAAAAGTGCTACTCGCCCCATCAGCCACAAATGGCTCCCATACTACAGTGGAACATTAATGACTTCAGAACACATGTGGAGGAACTAAACCTACTAGCACAGGAATGTGTTTGCGGAAAACACATGTTAAAGTGTCTCATGCCCTAGTACTAGCGGCTACACACTTCATTGGGAGAACAACTTGATTGGGAAAAGGCCCAAAGAAGGGTTCACTGCATTTGTCAATAATGTGCACCACTGCTCTGCTCTGCTCTTCCCTTGGCTACTAGCCTGCAAGCAGTTGCAGTTGGAAGTTGTGTGTCTGAGGATACTGTTTGCTCACTGTATTTACCTCCACAAGGTGCAATAGACTCGGAGGCTTTCACAAATCTTGTATAACAACTCCCCTGACCATTTCTCGTACTGGTAGACTTCAATGCCTATCAGGTATTGTAGGACTTTATCAGCACCTGCCCTCAGGGGGTCAGATTTTGGAGAGCTTGGCGATGTTTGGTGAGTTGTGCTTCCTCAACACAGACACTTCCACTCATTTTTGTGCTGCTACTTGGTCATCCTCAGCCATCAACCTCTCTTTCTGCTCCCCAGCCTTTGTGGTCTCTCTTCAGTAAGAATTCATTGATGACCTTCATTCCAATGACCACTTCCCACTCTAGAAACAGGGGTGTCCCCAAACAACATCGCAGACAGTAGCAGAGCATTCTGCACTGCTACCGCCACTGCCAGCCAGGAACAGTGTTCCGTCATCACCATTCTACCATGGAGAGAATTGAGTTGGACTTCTGGTCACTATTTCAGAGTCTATAAACTGCCCATTCTCCATGTGGAAGTTCGGTGTGGCACTGCCTGATGATCAGTGCCAGGTTGTGACCAAATCCATTACAGCACCCTGCAGCACTTGCAAATGTGTCAAAGGAAATCCTCTTTAATTCTCTAGGGCTGACAGGCCAATATCTTGACTTGTTGTGAGAGGCAATTTCAGTACCTCTCCTCAAAGCAGGAAAGGACTGAACATTTACCAGCAGCTATTGGAGTGTCACTTTCATCAGCTGAGTAGGAAATACTCCAGAATGCATGGTCAACCGTTGTCTGGTCTGAATATTAGAGATGAGGCAACGTTTGTATGTGCACGCCTGTTTTAATCATTCTTGTCAGATATTTACTTTCCATGAACTACATATTTGGGACATCATTCTCCCTATCAAAGGCTGTGTGACGTTTCTGGACCTTATTTTTGACTTAAAACTGTCATGGTTACCACACCTAAAGGACAAGAAGGCAAGTGCCCCAATGCACTAAATATCTTGAAACGTCTTAGTCACATTTCTTGGGTAACAGAGAAGGTGCACCTGCTCCAGTTGTATTGGGCCTTCGTGTGGTTCCAGGTGGACTATGGGTGCACGGTGTACAGGTCAGTGAGGTCTTCTTGCATGAAGATCATTGATTGACTCTACATACCATGAGGTGATCAGCTGGGGCACTTACAGGACCAGTCCCTATAACACCACTTACAAACTGCTGGCAACTCCTCATGGTGCATCAGGCATGTGCATTCCTCATTACCCGAACTTCCCCAGCATACCATACCATTGTTTGTCCAGCTATGGAATGCCTCTTTAACAGTCATCCGTGGGCAACCAGGCCATTTGGGATCTGTGCAAAGTGTGTGCTGGCGTCCCTTGGTGTGGGGCACAACAGACTCAAATATGGGATTTTAACTGACTGCCACCCTGGTTACTGTAGAGGCCCAGAGTAAGTCTAGATTTAGTGCAATACAGGACAGATTGCACTCTTGCTTATATTTTTAATACAATATTTTCTGATACTTTAAATGAGCATCATCACAAACTAAACTACTAAGCTCTGTCCAAACAGGCCTTGAAAGGCCCAACAAGTATCAATTGACCACTGTGTCATCATCATCATCTGATAGACGTTATTAGATGCAGATATGGAGGGGCACATGCACAGCACACCAGTCTTCCAGTCATTGTCAGTTTTTGCAACCTGAGCTGCAAATTCTCACTTTACTAGCTCCTCAATTGGCCCCACAAGGGGTGAGTGTACCCCACTTGCTGACAGCACGTGGCAGATCTAGATGATCATCCATCTGAGTGATAGCCAAGCCCGACAGCGCATAACAGAGCTTAATTTCGGTGATCTGATGGGAACCAGTGTTACCACTGTGGCAAGGATATTGGTAGCACCACAACTAGGTAGCTGTATTCACAGATAGATCTAAGCAGGGCGATTGCATTGGCTGCTCTTTTGTTTTCTCTGGTTGTATCATCAAGATTTGATTGCCTCCAGACTTCACTGTCTTCTATGTTGAATTTTCTGCGATCTTATTGCTGGAGCAGATGAGATGCACCATGCCTGTTAAATTTCTTGTCTGTTTAGACTCCGTGAGTGTGCTTCAGTCTCTGTAGTGCTGGTATCCAGCTGATAAAGTAGTCTGACATATCCTGTCTCCAAGTACAAAGGCTGGGGAGGAGGTGTCTTTTTGCTGGGAGCCAGGGCACATGGGGTTTGTGGGGTATTAAAGGGCAGATGTAGCAGTGAAGGAGGCTCATCGTGATCCACAGTTGGTTCAGTGGCTGTTTCAAAAGAGTCGCATGTTGGCTGGAAGAAAAGGGGCTAGAAGTGACGTGTAGGTGGCATGAGATGCTCCTTATTTGTCTTTGCATAGGCCACAGCCCTATGATGTGTGGCTTCTTGCTCCAGCGAGGGGACCCTCCAGTGTGTGGTGATTGTGGTGTACAGATCACTGTGTGCAACATTATACCCGACTACGTTTTATTTTCAAACCAAAGAACAGTGGCAGATTTGCTGACAGATCTGCCCTCTATTTTAAGTGACAGACAAATGAATGTAGTGAGAGTTTTAAGGTTTTGTGATACGCTCAACTTGTTTCATAAGATTTTAGGGCGATGTTCTTAATGTGTTAACTGAGTAATTGGCTCATCAATGGTTTTTGTAAGTGGTCTGCCAGTCACATTTCCCTTTGCTGTTATTTAAGCTCTATCATTTTAATACCAGGTATAGCAACTTTCACCCTTTCTCCGTTGTCTTACAGCTTGTGGACCAATGTGAGTGAGATAAGAGTGAGTGACATTTTGTAGGTTTGCTTTCCACTGTGTGATAACATTTTTAACCATTTCCTGACATTTGTTTGTGTTAATATTTGCCAGGGTACTGATGAGCTCACTGTTGGGTGCCTGTAAACTAAACACACACACACACACACACACACACACACACACACACACACAACCCTGTAAAATCCAGTATTTGAATTGTGCAGGTAAATATTGTAGTAATATTATCATCTCATACACTCTGTTTTCCACCTGATTTGTTCAAAGAATTTTCGTTGAGAGCTCAATGTAAACAGGAATCTTTATTTATTATTTTCGAGTTGTCTTGGCAGTGAAACATTATCTTACTACTATACTGCTTTAGTAACTTACAAATTTTAATACTTAACTCAAACATCTTCTAATTTTGTAGGATGGAGCTGAGATGTGTTGTTGCTATTATTAGACATGGAGATCGGACTCCAAAACAGAAAATGAAGGTTGAAGTTCGACATCCAAAGTAAGTTCCATTTTAAATTGTGAAATTTTGCAATATGAACATTCCTGGTCCTGTTCTAAGAAAGAATTACACAATGTGCGTTACTTACTTTGGCACTAAATTAAGTTATTAACATATAATTTCCTTTGCCATATTATTAATTAGTTAATTTGTCTTAAAACAATGTTTTCCCATTCTTTTTTATTTGCACTGTTTACAGGTTTTTTGAGATATTTGAAAAGTACGATGGTTATAAAGATGGCCATGTTAAATTGAAACGCCCAAAACAGCTGCAGGAAATACTGGACATTGCTCGATCTCTTCTGAGTGAGATTGAGCTAAGAGAAGCTGATCCAGAAATTGAAGAGAAACAAGGAAAATTAGAACAACTGAAGAGTGTTTTGGAGATGTAATTATGAATTCGATATTTTTTTGTAGAACAATATTTTGTGTTTCAGTATGGCTGTTCATTACTCCTTGATTGGTCTTGTGCTTGCCCATTTGTATACATCTGTTCCCTTCTCTGTAAAGACCTCCAAGGGAAGCTGCACTCTAATCTCTTAGACATTGTATTTTGAAGGCCCTTTCTCCATCATGTGAGCTTTGTTTCTCTAGGTCTCACTGTCTGAGAGGTTACACCCTATCCTTCCTTGCTATACCATCTGATCTTATCATTTTTTCTATCTCAGTAATTTTGCAGATAATAAACAGTTAAAAAATCTTCTCAAAATTTTGATACTTTGTACAGATTTTCTGCAGAAGGGCTTTATATTAATCTTATGTAACTGCTAGAAGATACAGGACACCATCAGTGTGTTGACTCATTGGCTTCCCTGGAGACTGCAATGAAGAACAGTTGACATTCAGACTGTGACATACTAATCATTATGTATAAGCTTCACTTCTTGAGATGAAGAAGATTTATGTCAGTTCACTGAAGTTTGCATGAAGTTAATATTACTTAGTAATATTTAGAGGTAGTGAAATAATAAAAGTTATGGTAATATACTAGGGACTAATTGTATAAGCAGTACTGACTGGAATTTGGCTTTAGTTCAGAAGCTTAATTCCATTCATGGCTCTACTCTGTTGCATAATACTTAATTTGCATCAATTGAATGAGGTTCAGTGTTGATCTAAATTACCATGAAATACACTTGGCAACACCACTAAAATAAGCTATCAACATGATCATTGTGCTCCAACTGCAGATATTAATTATATATATCATAAATACACAAAATTTATTATTGAAGATTTGGTATTGCAAAGATGGCGAAAAATAAGCAGAAAAAGGTGCTGTTCAAACTTCCTTGCCACTGATAAAGATTTCTGCTGGAAATTATTTTGAGTCAGTATAGAGACACAGTAGAAGGCAAAAAAAGTGATAATGTTTCTGTGCCAACAAAGAAAGTCATGGAAGTAAGTTGCCATTGATTGTAATTCACTGAAAGTCAGGACAAATCATGACTGGAAAAGTTTAATGTGTTTTGACAATATAAAGAAAGGGATCAAGAAAGCAACTTGGCAGTTTGTACACTAACAAACATTACCAGAGGCAAAATAAGTGGTAAATGGGAAGAAAAAAAATCTGAAAAGTGGCCTGGGACCAAACTTCAGACCTTATGTATGATAGTCCAGTGTGTTACCACTGAGCCACCAGTAGCATCTTTGTATCACCACTGGCTGATAAGTTTGATTTTGCTAATTGAATTACGTATTTTTACTGCTTTTGTTCATTAGGGAGGGGGGGGGGGGGATGGGGGAGGGAGGTGGGCACACGTGCGCAGTTTTCATAGTAGTTCAAGCATGGATAGTTCAAAAATTTGATACAAATTTATGCTATTTGAGCCCAGAGAGCTTTTTTCTTTTAGATCCTAGAGAGTATATTCGTAAGAAATGTCCAGTCACTATTGGCTGCTGTCAAACATCGTGCACTTTACTGTTCACTGCAAATAGTTTGGATTTCACCTTACTACTTTGCTGCAGAGTGTCTGTGAAATGCTTTTAAACCAATCACATTAATTGCAAATCATCTACATAAATTTTGAGGCATCAGTTACTATCTGCACTCATTACCTACAAAGGTCATAGTTTCCTTAAGTCAACCTTAAAAATTGAAACATTTATTTTGAGTTACAGCAGTGTGGAAGTGGCATATTCACATATTTACTTACTTTTTTGTGTTAACAATTACCTCTTTATTATTTATTTCTTTTCAGTATATTTTTGTGCTAAACAAAGTCTGTTCCTCTGTAGCGTTACTAGGTTAGTTGCAGTTGAACTTGAGTTGATCTGCAAAATTTTGTCTTTCAAAGATGATTGAAGTTCACAGTGAAATAATTTGAGATTGCTGTTTGTAGAATGCATGCTTTGAAGTTCAGTTTGATTAGAGTTCATTTTTTCTGCTCATCTGAGATCAACTGCTTCACCCCTAGGTGTGTTAAAAAATGACACACATTTTAGTTTTTTGGAAGTAATTTTATTTATTCATATACATCACTGTCATCCACTTCAAAATAGTCCTCATTAGGCATTCTTCATGTGCACCAGGACATTGACCAATCTTTGAAACATTCCTGGAACTCGGTCATTAGATAGCTTTTAGTTCTCTCAGCTGTGGTAAAATAACAGAAATTTGAACTTGCACAGAAAGATTTACATTCTCATTTTTCCAGCATGCCATTCAGGAGTGGAACAGTTGAGAAATAATCTAAAGTGGTTCTATGAACCCTCTGCCAGGTGCTTTTAAGTGTGAATTGCAGAGTAATTGTGTAGATTTAGATGTAGGTGTGGATGTATTATGATAGTCCTTTAACACAGTCTTTATTTTTGGGAACAGAAAAGGGTCTTAGGGTGCCACATTTAGTGAATATGCAGGCTTGGCCATCTTTATTGTATTTGGCCAGAAATTCCCAAAGCAGCAACGAAGTGTGAGCTGGTGCTTTATCATGGTGCAGAAGCCTTGAATTGTTTCACCTCAGATATAGGCTTATTTTCTGGTTGTTTGACACACACAGCACTGAACTTGTAAGTAGTAGTTCTTATTGATCTTTCAACCTTGTGGTTCTACTAAAGGACATAACATCTGAATTGCTTGTCAGTCCCGCCAATGTGCAGCCATTAACAGCACAGTTTCACTGAGTTTTATAAGTTATTCTACCAGCTGAACTTTCAGGGAATTGTTGTCAGAGATGTGGCTCAAACCCAGCATCTCATCAGACTCTGTCTTTCCTATTGATGCTTCTAAGGCTTGAGTGCATAACTCGTTTGGGGCACTGTGGATCCATATATTTTCTCTGATTTAAAACTAGATATCAAATACATCATGCCAATAGTGGAAAAGACGCAGAGTCATTGTTACTCAAAAAAAGTATACAATCATTCAATTTTAATTAGAGTTATCTATAAATAACTCAAAATTGATGTAATATAATACTTAGTATAACATTCATGTCACAGTAAGAACATATAATTGTTATGGATGATACAAAGATAGAACTGCAACTAAAATCCTGGTTTTCAGAGTATTTAAGGCTGTTGTTTCCCCGTACATCTGGATCCAGTGCTTCTTGTGACACACAGCTACATCCTGATAGATATAATAGCATTTAAGAGGACAGATAAATTAATTTGCATCAGTCAGAATTCTGCTTGTGGCCTTTCTGCAGATGTGATGATTTTAATGTATTCCATGCAGACTGAGAGAGAGAAATCTCACCTAACACTTTACAGAAACTTAAAATGGGTCAACCGTGATGCCGTACTTAAGGACTAGTTACATAGCCCACAGCAGATTACAGGGTGTAAAACTGGGCACTGCAAATGAAGTGACTGCTCTAAAGAGCTTCCCAGAACTCTGCTCTGTACCAACATTTCAAGACTTTAACATTACCTATTGCCCTTTGTAAATGAGTTTGTAATGTTTTAACACCACTGAAGTCCAGATCCAAAAGTGGGGTCGTCAATGAAATACAACACTTAGCACTGAAGGAACATTGAACTGAAATCGTGGCCAGATAGTATTACATTTTATCCAAGCATAGAATATTGCAGAATATACAAACATTACTAACATGTAAGATATTTCAAGAACCTTCCAGAAATGTAAATACTAAATAAAAAATAATTGCTTGGGGCCAGGTTTCAGCTTATGACTTGCAGTGTGTCAGCCATCATTGCTAACCACTATGCCACACTGTACGTACCACATATTGCCACATTGATTTCTCTTCTGGAGGAACAGTGACCAGCTATTTCAGAAGTTCTCATTGGAGCTGACTACAGCACCCGGGATGTAGGTCTTGTCAATAGTCATCAGTATGGTGGGTCTGGTAGATTCTCACATTCTGGTTATGTTGTTACATTGTCTTCACTATGGTGAGCATCAAATGTAGCCCCTCCTAACCAAGCTTCATTATCATCGAGTGGGTCTTCAGTTTCCATGAACCTCCCATTTCGATATACACCTCTGGACTGTAGTAGGGCTTCATACAGAGGACATGGATGATATCTCTTGTGTCTTCTTGATGAAGGATCATAATCCTCGACTCCATATTTGATGTCTGACAAGTGATGAAGGAAATGATATGGACCAAAGTAGGGCCTTAGTAATATTTTCAATATTCCCACTTTATGTGTGGGCATAGAAATCCATACTGAGTTTCATGAGCTGTGTCTCACTGGCTGGTGCTCGGTATTATAGTGCTCTTGGGGGGGTCTTTATCGGGGTCATCCATGGTCTGAATGTGAGGCAACAGCTTTACTTCTTTGGGATGGTTGTGAGGTGTTTTGTTTACTCATCCTAAGTATCGTGTGGTTGGCACAGGAACAGTGTATCCATTGTTTTGGCCTTGTGACCATGGAGCAGAAAGAATGGTGTGAAGCTTCTAATGCCTTGCTTCACTGTGTTCTGTGTGAATGCCACAGTCAGCAGTATTGTATCCCAGTCTCTCTGTCCATCAGACAGGGTTCTCTGTGCCTCAAAGTGATGTCTTTTACAAGGAACTATGCAATTCGTGGAGTGTGTCATGGAAAATAGTCAGTGCGGATTAGTATCCATCAGTTCCCATTTGCCAACTTTGGGAGCCACCTCAAGAGGTTGATTCCAATTTGTGGGAATGCCACTGCTGCAGACAGAGAAGGTGCCAGAATCTCTGGAGATAACTGCAGTATATGCTTCTATCCATCACATTTCATACAGTGGATCGTTTAATGTGTAATGGACTGGTAGAGACCTGGCCAGTGATTCCTGTGTCTTTCTGTGAAAAGTTTTCATGAATACCAGGTGACCAGAACTTGAAGCACCATGGAGAAACTTCAGGATAGCTGACCATACATGAACAGGGATGACAAACAACAATCTCCACTTCATTGGATCATAGTTTCTCTTACACAGTGTTTGCTTATTAATTAGAATTCTCCTTCTTTGCTTCTGTGGTTTTCAGCATTGCTGGATCTTCCCTCTGTTTAGCAGCAAGGTCATTCGTGCTGGGATGAGATTTTACTCATGCACCTGTGTTCCATATTCCTTGTAAGGCCATTGGCATGCTTGTTCTTGCATCGTTTTTGAATACCATTGTGATACTCCTGAAACCACAGTGCTCGCCTCACCAGTCATCTCGATGGTTCCATCAGGCTAGTCTGCCAGCACAGAGAATGGTGGTCCATCACAACAATGAATTGTTTGCCAAATAAATATGGTGAGAACTTGCTAATTATCCAAATAACTGCATGACATTTGTTTCTGGTTGTAGGGGATATCATCTTAGACGACTTGGAGACTCCTCTGGAAGCATATGCTGTCACATTTTGAGCATGTTTCTGAATTTGCACTAGAACTGCACTTAGGATCAGTGTAAAGTTCTGTCTCAGCATTCTTGTCATAATAATGCTAGTACTGGAAATAATGTTAACATCTCCTTAAGGATAAGGAAAGATCTTTTTTGTACATTATTCCAGGGACATGCCGTGGTAATGAAGTCCTTTATGGAATGCCTGTCACATTAAGACATTTTAAAAAACAGCTTTTGCCCTGAATGTACTGAAGAGTCAGAAAATCTGTGACTGCTCTTATTTTCATGATTTGGTGCCTCTGTATGGTGATATAGAATGGCCACCCTTTTTCTGCAGTAGCATAAAAATGCTAGGACGTCCACAGTGGGAATAAACTGGTATGTTGTACTGTGTCCTCCAAATGTCTGTTCTTCTGTGGGACCATAGACTTTATATAAGAGTTAGTTGCACCCCTGTTATTGGGTGCTGGGTGGTTGTTAGATTGTTGCAGCTTAAATCCATTTTGGCTGAGTCCATTTTTCCTGATGCATTCAATTGGTGGTTGAGATTGGTGTTAAAAATCAATATACCTTTTCTCAAATATTCTCTATTACCTTCTGATGTGTGGGTATAACATTCATAGAGGCTATCGCCTGCTTACTTAGTCCAACAGTTCTGGTGACAATAAACTGCTGTATCTCTTCTCTAGCTGGATGATGTAAGAGAGAAGCAAAGTCATAGTAGTCTTTCACAATTGCCATATGGACCACAGACAGGAGTTGGTCATACGTCTTTCATCCAACTCTTCTTCTGTTGCATTTCCATGATGAGCTGACATCACTTGATGAATTCCTTGGTTGCTGTGAAATGCTTTACTAAAGAGCTTGGTACATGTGTTGTGTGACCATTTTCATTGAGTGTGAGATTTTACCAGCTTCTGCCATTTTCAAATTTACAATGTGTCATAGGGCAAAGCATCCTGTATGTAGACCTGAGTTTCTCTCAGCGTACATAGTGTTCAAATAACTAAGACAATGCAGCTGGATGATTTCATCAACAACTGTCGATATTTTGACAGGAGCACACCCAGTCATTTTCAAGGCAAAACTGGCAGTGCATATGGGAATATTGGTGGTCGTTGATGATGTCTCCCGGCTGCATTCTTGTAAGTTATTTGAATGTCTTGTGCATAGGATTATGTCATTTCCTCAAGACAGTCCCTATTTTTTAATTGCTCTTCCCCTAAGCAGATTTGCTGTTGATTATCACCTAATATTTCCTTCACTTTTGTATGGAATTTGTCCCAGCTATTGAACTTTTCTTCATGGTGCATGAATCACTGATGAACTGTGCCATCCAAGTAGAAGTACACATTTACCAAAAATATCATGTCAATCTACATATTGTATTTGGGTACTCAGTTGAATCCTTTCAGCCCTTTAATTGGATCCTGACCAGCAACTCTGGCAAACACTGATGGATGCATGATGTACTGCTGAGTTTTTGCTGTTTTGGAATCCATTAGCTAACTGAATATATGGACATTTGTATTCCAGTCCAAGTTCATTTTGTGTAACATAATTTGAGCCTTGGTGTTTTAGATGTTTTGAAGTACCTACTGTTCGCACCGAATAATGTCACATGATAATCACACCAGAGTCCAGATCCGAAAATGGGATTGTCAATAAACTACAACACTTAGCATTGAAACCATGTTATTACAAATGCAGTCATATGGCCAGACTAGGACTGAAATACTGGGCAGAGAGAGCAGCTATTTTTACAAACCTCAAATGTTCCAGAACAAAAATGAAGAATGCTCAATGCTCCTATCATAGCACAAAAAAGGTGAATACGTATTGGGCAGAGTTAGGCATATAAAAGAAGGGAACTAGTTTTTCTACTTATCTGGCAGCTTTGACATTTGAATCAAAACATCCTTGACATATTAAAGCTCTTTTCCTTGTTAGTATTCATACCAATGTCATGTAACATAATGAATTGTGTCAAGTAAAGTAACATGGTTCGTGATGTCATGTTGTACAACGTGATGCATGCCATAATGTCATCCAGCATGGCACTTATGTAGTATGACACAGCATGTCATTAAAGTTTAGGATGCATGTATCCCTACTCTGGGATGGTTCCTATTGTTATAGATACATTCCCACTCTCGAGAAGTACATAAATTTGTGGCTTTTTGTTCTTATACCCCTCACCATGTGTATAACAGGAGGTAGGTCTAACAGTGCTCAGTGCACTGAGCAAGTAGGGCTAACTCGAAAAAAAAGCATGAATATGTCAAGATGATGTGATTTAAATGCCTTTGAAAGTGCCAGATAACTTGGAAAGCTAGTTCCTGTCTTTTACATCCCTAACTCCACCCAGGATCTATTCATCTTTTGTTGTGCTACATTAAGAGCACTTTATGTTCTGATTCCGAACTTTTACTCCATCATAATTCTGACAGTAGACCGCCTTAGCTTGGCAATCGATGTAGGCTTTTGTTGACTCGAGTGACAAGTGATCTGGTATAGGTTATCTTGAATCTTGAAAACCATGTTGCTTACATTGTGGCAACAGATAAAGCTTCACAGAACAACAGGACAACCATTATTTGTCTACGCAAAAATCAAACAATGGAAAATCCAGGATGGAATGTAACAATATTAGAGAAGGAATGTTGCTACTCACCATATAGCGGAGATGCTAAGTCACGATAGGCACAACAAAAAGATTCATACAATTATAGCTTTCGGCCATTAAGGCCTTTGTCAGCAACACACACACACACACACACACACACACACACACACACAATGCAAATGCAACTTGCACACACATCTGCCGTCTCAGATAACTAAGTGTGGTTTCAGTTATCTGAGACTGCAGACGTGTGTGCAAGTTGCATTTGTGTGTGTGTGTGTGTGTGTGTGTGTGTGTGTGTGTGTGTGTGTGTGTGTGTGTGTGAGGGGGGGCGGGGGGGCGAGGGGGGGGGGCACGCACACGCGTGCATGTGTGTTTGTGTGTCTGTTGCTGACAAAGGCCTTAATGGCTGAAAGCTATAATTGTGTGAATCTTTTTGTTGTGCCTATTGCGACTCAGCATCTCCGCTATGTGGTGAGTAGCAACTTTCCTTCTCTAATATTATTATTTGTCTATGTTGTTACAAAATTTGAACTGATTCACACAAGTCTGAAAGAAATAACTGGCACACATAAAAAACTCACAAAAACATGGTTTTTGCTTATAAAATTTGAATGTGGCTAGATTGTTGAAAGCGAGTTTTCAGTTTTATCATAAGAATACTTTTTTTATTTGTCTGACTTACTTTAAACTGTTTCTGCACATTCAATTCATGTAAGAGTCAATTTTACATGCTGCATTTAACTTGACTTTAAATCATCATATCTTGACAGTGGATGAAGATTACTGGATTAAAAAAAATTGCGTTTTAGCCTTATCCATTTCCCTTTTGCAAAGTTTGAGCCAATTCATACAAGTTTAAATTATAGAAGTGGCACGCTTCAAAAATTTCCGTGAAAAACTACTGTATCTTGACAAAAATCATTGGATAAAAAATTTTTGTTTTGACTTTATCCATTTATCTGTCTTCATGCAAAGTTTGAACCAATTTGTGCAAGTTTAAAGTATAGAAATAGAATATGCTTCAGAAACCTCTCAGAAAAGCATGTTTTTTGGACGTAAAATCCAAGTGAAGCAAAATTTTTCAGATGTTTAAAATTTATCTTAGACAAGGTCTCATACATTGGTGGATTGGATTTGCACTGTCAGTCTTGCTCGTGTCTGGTATTACTTAAGGGTGACTGTTTTTGCATGTAAAACTTGAACAGTGCATATGCAAATGCTACCATTAGCTGAGCATTAATTTCAGCCCAATTAAATATTTTGTAGAAGGAATTAGTCAATTCGGACAGTTTGCCTGGGGTGCCAGCTCCTGTTCGCCATTCAAGCCTTGTTTAATATACTGTTACATAAATACAGTATGGCAGATATTCAAATGGCCAATGGTTCTGGCTGAACCAAAAATTTTTTACTTCTTGTTCCTTGCCCATACAGGAATGAAGCACCAAGGCTATCTTCCCCTGCCCCCCCCCCCCCCCCCCCCCCCCAAACTACAATTCTGTTTGTAGCCTTTTCATACATATTTGTTATTTGTTGCAGCATTTCTGTGCTTTAACGATATACAAACATAAGGTATTTGAGAACCTATCAGAAATGATTATTACTAAATAACAGATTAGTCAAAAGGGGTTGGGTTTGAACCAGTGGCGGATACATATGGGGGGGGGGTACCCCCTCACCCCCCTCCCCTTTGTGGAGCCGCCCATATTGCCACCTGCATCACCCCCACACACTATTTGTTCATTTCTTTTGTCAGTCGACTCGACTGAATCGAGTTATCGAGTAGTTCTACTCTCCTATGTTTTTTGAAGAAAAATCACTCTTTGTGATTAAAAAGAGACTAATAGGAGAGATTCTTCAATACAAGCAAATGAGCATAAACACACTTAATGATCGTGATTTTGTTATGCAAGTGTTATGTGTTTGTCGTAGATCTGACTCTCCTACTTTGCACATGCTGTACAAAATATTTGCTTGTCTACCTGCATCTATTGCTACAGTAGAAAGAAGTTTTTCAACATTGCAGGATGCAAAGAATTGGCTGAGGTCGACAGTGGAGGAGGATCGAATTAATGGCTTAGCTCTGTTGAACACTCACCCTGACATTGATTGTCCTATTGACGATGTAATTAACCAATTTGAGGAACAATAGGTGCATAGAATTCTAAAGAAGAGAACCACAATTATAACTTTTTATATCATAAGATGGCATTGTCTTGTATATGTGTACAATCAGTTTAAATAAAACTTTCTTAAACTTTGCATGTGTCTTGATTATTTTTATCACGGTAAAAGTAAAGGCAGCTCAAGATATCTTTAGCTCCCCCTCCTTGAGTCTGCCACTGGCTTGAACTGATGACTTTTAGCATGCCATCCAGTGATTCTTACCACAATGCCACACTGCATGCACCGCAGTTCATACTGAATTGAGACATGGGAAGCGAATCCCAATAAAGAAATTCCATAATGTCCCTGAAGTGTGACTAATCCTGCTGACTGTGATTGAATTGGTTGAAAATAGATACAACACTAATACACACAGATTTAATGTGTATAGAATAGTGTAATTTTAGCAGCAATATGGATGGTCACATTGGGCACCGAAATAAAGTGGCTCTGGCTGTAATTGCTACCACTAGAGCAACTTCACAAAAAAACTCTGAGAATAAGAAGAAATTTCATTCTGAAAATGTATATTGATTTTTCATTGACTTTATTTTATTGATCATGTAAATATATGATTTTTTTAGTTACTATATGTGCTAGAGACTACATTAATTGTTCCCAATTGTCACTGTGCAATGATTACCTTCTGTAAATCGCTGTAGTAATTCATTCTTGTTATTGTAGTGCTTGTGTAGGTAATTAGTATGGTTTTCTCTCCAGGTATGGGCACTTCTCAGGGATTAATCGGAAAGTGCAGATGAAATACCAACCAAAAGGGAGACCACGAGGCTCAAGCTCTGATGATGGTAAATTTCTTTGTAATTGTAAGAAGTATTGAAAGTTTACAGTATGACAAGTGAAATTCAAGTGTTATGTAGCTTGTACCATTTGCTCATCTGAGGATTTCTGATAGATTTTCAATGTCAATAAAATTCACCAACAGCCATGTACTAAGTATTTTATTCTGAAAGCAACCTGTTTCAGCATTTCATTTTGCCATCTTCAGGCCCCATATGCTTCTATCCAAATAAATGAATGCGTCATATAGCGCCATAAATCATTGGATATCGTGAATTCCAATCGTTACACTATTGCTTCATACGAAGACATTACAGCACTTGAGCTAGCTTTTTATACTGTTTAATTATTTACTGATTTTTCATAAGGCCTATATACCGGGTGAGTAATGTAATATGTAACACAATTTCTGCAATGTAACACAATTTCTGCAATAGATAGTATGCTGAGGAGCATGTAATATTTTGTATAGATAATTCTCTGAACTTTGTTGTCAACTAAGATATTGAAACAAGTTTTTTATGCAGAAAGGCAGGGCTATGCTACTAAGACTACCTCATGTCTTATATGACATAGATATTGGGTCAATTATGATACTTATATATGAAATTACAGCATATGCTGGCTTCTGGTGCCGTCTGGTGCATCAGATAGGGCTTAGGAAAACTATTTAAAATGTGTGTACATTTCCATGTTTTTGTGGAATTAACTACAATTTCACCAGACACTTTTCCATTCAGGTCGTCCCCCTTGCTGCTTACTTATAAAAGCTGAAACAAAAATGTCAGTTGCTCGTAAATTATAATGATAAACAACCCTTTTTATGACACAGTGGGGTACCTTTTGTGTTCAAACAATAGAAAATCCAGGATGGAATAATGACAGTATGATAGAAACGATGGGTTGCTACTCACCATATAGTGGAAATGTTGAGTTGCAGACAGGCACAACAGAAAGGCTGCTAGTACAAGTAAGCTTTCAACCAAACGGCCTTCTTCTCACACACACACACACACACACACACACACACACACACACACACAAGGGGATAAAACTGCCTCTGGCCATCAAGCCCAGACTGCAAGCAACTGTGCATGATGGGAGTAGCCACCTGGATGGGGAGGGGGTGAAGGAGGAGCCTTCAGTGACAGGAAAGGTGGAATGGAAGACTGTCTAATGCTCAAGTGGGAACAAGGAAGGGGATAGGTGGGTGGCGGACAGTGGCTAATGAAGGTTGAGGCCAGGGGGGTTATCGGAATGTAGAATATATTGCAATATATCCTACATTCCTGTAAACCCCCTGGCCTCAACCTTCATTAGCCACTGTCCCCCACCCACCTATTCCCTTCCATGTTCCCACTCCAACTCTACACAGCCTTCTAATCTATCAATGTACTGACATACTTTTTACTTCTCTCCTTTCCCACTCCCTTCCTTCCCCCACTATCTGTCTAACTTCCTGACTGCACCTAGCTGCCCTGCCCTCTCTGCACCTCATCCCTGTATGCTCCCACAAGCAGCACTTTGCTATCCCCTCCCTGCCCCCAGCCTCCTCCTTATCTCCCCCCCCCCCCCCCGCCCCACCACCACCACCACCACCACCACCACCACCACCACCACCCCACTCAGATTGCTTCTACCATCATGCGCCATTGCTTCCAGTCTGGCCTCGGCAGCAAGAGACAGTGGTGTGTGTGTGTGTGTGTGTGTGTGTGTGTGTGTGTGTGTGTGTGTGTGTGTTTGTGTGGTGTGTGTGTGTGTGTGTGTGTGTGTGTGTGTGTGTGTGTTTCTCCACTTCAGGAGGAGGCCTTTTGGTCAAAAACTTACTTGTTCTAGCAATCTTTTTGTTGTGCCTGTTTGTGACTCAACATCTCCACCATATGGTGAGTAGCAGTCTATCCTTATCATAATATTGCCATACTATTGTATTAACTTGAAGGAGGGGGCACTGACCTGTCTAATACTGGAGATGCCTGAATGCTTCTTAGATGTGAAAAATTTCTTATGGGGTGGAAAATGTGTCTGTAGATACTGCTAAAAATTTTAATTAGGCATAATACACATTAAATAAAAAAAACCATTTTATTCAAATTGGCTGATGACATGTAACCCACAACATAATTACTTTATATAACAAAATTTAGTTTGATGCTTCACTTAAGCGTGTACTGTAACCACTTACTATTGAGTACAAGGCCCATTTCCAGTCACCGTTCAAAGACAGATGAAAGTACATTGAATGACATGCCATTGTATGCTGTGGTGATTTGACAACACGTATATTCTGGCATAGTTGGGACTTCACGGTAGACTCAATCTTTCAGAGCTCCCCATAGTAAGAAATCCAGAGGAGTCAAAAAAGGGGACCTGGACAGCCATTATACTGCAGCATTCTGTTCTGTTCAACACTTGGAGAACTTTTTCATTCAGTATTCGTATTTTAGAATGGGGAGAGCAAGCTGGGCAGCCATCGTGTTGGAACAACATACATAGTCGCTTATCCAGTGTACCTCTTCCAAAAGAACAAGTAGAATGTTCATAAGAAAATGTGCATACGTATTTCCTTTTGATGCCCCATTACAGAAGAAAGGAGATCAAACTGATATAAATAATCACAGAGGGATTTCATTTCTGCCGTTTACTTACAAAATTCATTCAAAAATCATACTTAAAAAGCCTGAAGCACAAAGAGACCATTTTATTGGTGAATATCCAGCAGCTTTTAGGAAATGTAGATCCTGTGTGTAACATAGTCTCAATCAGAAGACGCTCTCTCAGATCCACAAGAGCAGACAAATGGTTATTTCATTTGTAGACTTCAAAGAAGCATTTCTACCAGCTGATGCAAGTACACTGTTTAATGTACTACAAGAGTTTAAAGTGGATAAAAACACAAGACAGTCGATTAAACAAACAGTAGCTGATACCATCTCACAAATTAAATTAAATTTGAAGGTGAAATGTCTGAAGTTATTGATATGAAAACGGTGATGTGACAGGGATCCATAAAATTTTTAGCTTTAACAGACAATCTAGCAATATTCTTAAACAACAGATAAGAGGTGATTAATTCTCTTGAAAAAATCCATGAAATACAAGCTAAATGTTGACTGAAAATTTCTTATGGAAATCCCAGTACATGGATGGCTCTCCTTGATACATAGGTGGACAGCCCATGTGTTAATAAAAAAAATCAGTGTCTCATAATACAAAATTGAAACATTACATCACAGTAGTCAAACCTGAAGCATTATATGCATCAGAGATGTTAATCATTGGAGATGGATCTTTAACTAAAGACACAAAAAAAGAAGAAAGGAAAGTACTAAGGAAAATTTTTTGGTTTGGTTTGTATTGACAGAATCTGATGAGAGAGAAGTATGAGTTATATCAAAAGTTGAAGAAAATCTGGCACTCTGAAAAAGAGGAAATTTTACAGCCATATTCACTGACTAAAAGGATTGTCTTCTTCACCTTCTCAACAAGAGCTAAAAAACTGAATACTTGAAATTGAAATTTTTGCTGAACTGACCTAGACATTCTATGCAGCGAAATTGTGTCCCTTAATACGCCTTTGGAGGCTATAGCTGTTCAGTTAAGAGCATTTTGGGATATTACCATCTGCAGTGTTTACTCCCTCCCGATGGTGAAGTGTCCCGGAACACATTGGGTGCACTGATTTCTCAGTCCCCCCACCTTTCCTGATCTTGGACGATTTCAACATTCATAAAACTCTGTGGGGTGGAACCACGATCACTGGCCACAGTAAACACCCTGAAAATTCACTGGCACACCTTGACCTTTGCGTCTTGTGTACTGGTACCCCCACACACTTCAGTGTGGTGCATGGAACTTTCTCGGCCATTGGCCATTCCATTTGCAGCCCTTGTATTCTCCCATCCATCAACTGGAAGGTCCACGTTGACCTGTGTAGTAGTGACTATTTCCCAATCTTCCTGTCCCTCCCTCAGCATTACTCCCCTGGACGCCTTCCCAGATGGGCTCTCAACAGTGCTAACTGGGATGCTTTCTCCTCTGCTGTTGACCTTGACTCCCTGCCACATGGAGATATCGATGAGACAGTGCAGAATACAAGTACAGCCATTCTTTCGGTAGCTGATTTAGTGATCTCCTGTTCTTCTGGCCCGAACTGATATAATAGAGTACCTTGGTGGTCTCATCAGAAATCACAGAGGCCATTAGAGATTGAAGGCGGGCTCTCCCAACACCATAAGCAGCACCCATCGATGGAGCACCTCATTGCCTTTATGCGGATCTGTGCCTGTGTCCACCACCTAAGACAGAAGCAAGACTGCTGGGAACGGTATGTTTCAACCATCAGACCTTTGCAGGTTTGGGCTAAGATCAGACATCCCTACAGATACCAGACACCTTCAGGTGTACCTGGTATTACCTAGAATGGCACTGTCTACACTGGCCTAGACCCCGTTGCCGAACATTTTGCTTTGCACCGTGCTCAAGCATCACCGTCCGAGAATTATCAACTTGCATTTTGTGTTCTAAAACAGCAGGTGGGGCGAAAGCACTTACCTTTTTCTACTTGCCACCTGGAGTCATGTAATGTTCCATTCAGTGAGTGGGAGTTTGCCAGTGTTCTAGTGCACTGCCCTGATACAGTGCCAGGGCCATACCACAACTAAATGTTCAAGCACCTACCGGTGGACTGTCAGTGTCATAGCCTTGCCATCTTTAACTGCATCTGGAGCGAGGATAAGTTCCCATTGCGATGGCAAGAAAGCATCATTGATCCAGTACTAAAACTGGTTAAGCACCCTTTAGAGATGAACAGTTATCGCCCAGTCAGTCTTGCTAATGCTCTCTGTAAGTTGCTTTGAATGCATGGTGAGCTGGTGGCTGTGTGATCTCCTTGAGTCTTGGGATCTTGTGGCTCCAGCCCAGAGTGGTTTTTGCCAAGGCCATTCCCCTACTGATGATCTGGTTTACCTGGAATCTGCCATTTTCTTCAACCTGCAAGGGGCTAATGACCCTACATGGCAACATCACATGCTTGCTACCTTACACAAGTGGGGTCTCTGGGGTCCACTCCCTTCCCACTGTAAACCCCCCCCCCCCCTCCCCCCCTGTAAGGCTCTGTACTGAGTACTGAGTGTCCCTCTCTTTCTAGCAGCAGATGTGGGGTCTCCAGTCTAACCCTCCTTGTATACTGATGACTTTTGCCTCCCCTATGGTTCCTCTAGTGTGGGCATTGCTGAATGTCAACTGCAAGGCGCCATACGAAAAGTGCAGTCATGGTCCCTCATCATGGCTTTCGGTTTTCAGCCGGCAAGACTTGTATCATGCACCTCTGTTGCCATTGTACTGTTCATCCACAACCGGAAGCTTATCTTGACAACCAACTACTCAGTGTGGTGGAAACTTATTGCTTTGTAGGACTGGTGTTTGATTTTCAGTTGATGTGAATTCTCCATCTTTGCCAGCTTATGTGAAAGTGCTCACTGCATTTTAATACATTTCGCTGCTTGAGTAACTCCACCTGGGGTATAGATTGCACTACACTTCCGCAGCTTTACAAAGCTCTAATACGATCCTGTCTCGAATCTGGGAGCCTGGCATATGGTTCGGCACTGCCCTTAGCACTGCAGATACTGGATCTACTCTACTGCGGGGATCAACTTGCGACATGAGCCTTTCAAACTAGCCCTGTGAAAAGCTTACTCATGCATGCTGGGGTCTCTCCATTGTACATCAGGTACCAACAACAGCTTTTCAACCCTCCGTCACCAATTTTTGTCCATCCTTGCCATCCTTGTCACATCCCAAGTTGAGAAGCAGACTATTCTGATGGCTAGATGGTTGCTGGTCATGTACACTTTGTTATACTCATGCAGGACATACTGAACTTGACTCCTTGCTGGATGGCTGCAGTGTTTTAACTGCAGTGTTGGTAGCCATCTCTTGTGCTCTTGAGCATATCCGTTCTTGCACAGGCGGGCCCTTTCTCATCTGCAGCGATTCCTTGAGTAGTGTTACTCTCGTCATCCCTTGGTCATTGCTATTCAGAAATACCTGTATGCCCCTGAACAGTGTGGGACACTCAATGACATTCATTTGGACCCCGGACTATGTCGGGATCCCGGGGTATGAACTTGCTGATAGCCTGGCCAAACTGGCTACTAGTAAACCGTATCTTGAGATTGGTATTCCCGAAACAGACCTTCAGTTAGTATTACACCATCAAGTTCTAGGTATCTGGAATGTGGTCTGATAGACTTGTACATCTTTCATCTCACTGTGCTGCTCTTGCCCTGTTCATTCTATTGGTCTTTCCAAGGCAGTCCCTGAGTGGTGGAACTCTGTTAAGGGAGGGGGAAGGGTGAGGTGATACTACGCTATGCTATGTATGTTCCCTCATTGCACTCTGCTTGTAGGGATTTCTGGCTGCTCCCTAGATGGGACACCCTTGCCTGCCTGTCTTCCTCTATCTCACTTTCTTCTTTTTGTCCCTTATCTCACCTTCATTGACCTTTCGTAGACCTTAGAATTTTCTTCCCCTGTGTTTTGTGCGGTAGGCTGTCTCTGTTCTAGACTCGTGTAGATCTGTTCGTTTGAGGAAAAATGGACTGATGACCTTGTAGTTTGGTCCCTTTAATCATACAACTAACCAACTATGAACTGACCTCTTGATCATGTCCCATAAATGTTCAGTGGAATTCATGTTGGGCGATTTGAGTGGCCAAATCATTTGCTCGAATTGCCCAGAATGTTCTTCAAACTAATCATGAACAATTGTGGTCCAGTTGTCATCCATAAAAATTCCATCATTGTTTGGAAACATAAGGTTCATTAAAGGCTGAAAATAGTCTCCAAGAAGCTGAATATAACAATTTCAAGTCAGTGATCCAGGTGAACACAGTGTACACCAATATGGAGCCACCACCAGCTTACATAATGCCTTGTAGACAACCTGGATCCACAGCTTCATGGGGTCTGCACCACACTGGAACCTTACCATCAGCGTTTACCACTGAAAGTGGGCCTCATCTTATCATTCGACAACTTAGCAGTTGTCTAGGGTCCAACAATATGGTCACGAGCCCAGGAGAGGTGCTGGAGACTATGTCGTTCTGTTAGCCAAGGCACTTGGTTTAGTCATATGCTGCCATAGTCCATTAATGCCAAATTTTTCCGCACTGTCCTAATGGATACATTCGTAGTACATCCCACATTGATTTCTGCAGTTATTTCACACAGTGTCACTTACTTGTTGGCACTGACAACTGTTTGCAAATGCTGGTGCTGTTGGTCATTAAGTGAAGGCTGTCAGCCACTGTTTTGCCTGTTGTGAGAGGTAATGCCTGAAATTTGGTATTTGTGCCACACACAAGACAATGTGGATATATGAATATTGAATTTCCTAACAATTTCCAAAATGGAATGTCCTGTGCATCTAGCCCCAACTATGGGACCACTCCCAAAGTCTGTTGATTCACGTTGTGTGCCCATAATCACATCAGAGTTCTTTTCACATGAATCACCTGAGTACAGATGACAGATATGCCAATTCATTGCCCTTTTATACCTTGGCTGAGCAATATTACTGCTGTATTTGTGCATCTTGCTATCCTGTGACACTTGTCACCTCAGAGAGGTGATAATTACTGGACTCGATGAGAAGGAAACACTGATTTTTGGGGACTGCACCTGATGGGATTTGAAATTCTGAGTGCTTAATATGGAAGACATTGATTACTTCTAAAACAAAATACGTGAGTTAATAAGAGCAAAAAGCTAAGTGCATTGCATGTGATAGAAGTGGGAAGATAATGGCCAGAAATAGACAGGTCAGAAAATGAAAGATGTAGAAAACTAATGGAGTGAAGAAAGTAATATTTTCTGTGCAGAAATGTTGAGACCGAAGAAATGGATGTAAATTAAGGCCATATAGTTGGGAGAATTGAGGACATGTTGTATTACTGGTTCACACCTACAGAATTCTGAGAAACTAGTGTCTGGGGGAAGAATCCAGATGGCATGTGTGGTGAAACAGGCAC
Organism: Schistocerca piceifrons; assembly: GCF_021461385.2. Lineage (NCBI taxonomy): Eukaryota > Metazoa > Arthropoda > Insecta > Orthoptera > Acrididae > Schistocerca > Schistocerca piceifrons. The sequence goes on along the minus strand of NC_060149.1, from coordinate 782,237,705 downwards.
CAAGATCACAACTGTCAGGTTGTTGTGCATGCTCTGCAACAAGATATTGTGTGTTGGTAGTATACACACTCTGCCTGTGCCCACTCATCTTAACTGATAACTTGGTCGTAGTCATGCTGATGTAAAAGACCGAACAGTGTTTTCCGTAACAACTGGTATACGATGTGTCGTTTCAAAGATTGTTATCCCTTTGATAATATATATTTTGCCAGTTATAGGGCTGGTGTAGGTGGTGGTAGGAGGGTGCATAGGGCAAGTCTTGCTGTGGGGATGGCAACAAGAGCAGGAGCCATAGGGTAGGGAGATGTATTCAGAAGGAGCATAAGTTCAGATAAAGATATTGCAAAGATTGGGACGTTGATGAAGAGCTATTACAGGAATGGTGGGCAAAATCTCAGACAGAATGGACCTCATTTCATGGCATGATTTTAGGAAGTCATGGCCTTGCTGAAGTAGCAGATTAATAAATTCAAGTGACAAGTGGTGTACTCTTAAGCTGTTTTTTTGGAGGGATCAGCAGTACTCATAGTGAGGCTGACCTGTTAAAAATCCTGGAATCTCTAAATATATTCTCCCAATTAAATTTCACATGTTCCTATTCTGAATCCCATGCTGCTTTCCTTGATGTTTATCTCATTCTCACCCAAGGCCAGCTACACACTTCTGCCCAAAATAAACCAACTAACAAACAGCAACAATTATATTTTGTCAGCTGCCATCCTTTCCGTATCAAACATTCCCTGCCATATGGCCTTGGCATTCAAGGCAAATGCATTTATTCAGATGCAGACTCTTTGCAGCAGTACACCACCATCCTCACCTCAGTCTTCGCTGGCTGTAATGATCCCACCAGCCTAGTTCAAAAGCAGATTTCCTGGGCCCCCACATCCAATCCTACTACTGCTGATCCCTCAAAAAAAAAAAAAAAAAAAAAAAAGCTTATGAGTACACCACTTGTCACTTGAATGTATTAATCAGCTACTTTGACAAGGCCATGACTTCCTAAAATCACGCCCTGAAATGAGGTCTATTACATCCGAGATTTTGCCAACCACACGTAGAATAGCTTTTCGCAACATCCCAATCTCTGCAATATCCTTACCAGACCTTATGCCCCTTCTGCACCCATCTCCCCACCCTATGGCTCCTACTCCTGCAACCATCCCCACTGCAAGACTTGCCCCATGCACCCTCCTACCACCACCTATACCAGCTGTGTAACTGGCAAAGTATATACTATCAAAGGGGAGCAACCCGTGAAACGACACATCATCTACAATCTTTTACGTAAACACTGTTTTGCCTTTTACATCAGCATGACTACCACTAAGCTACAGTTAAGATGAATGGGCATAGGCAGACGGTATGTACTAGCAACACACAATATCCTATTACAGAGCATGCATGCATTACAACCTGACAGTAATGACTTCAGTGCCTGTTTCACCATGCGTGCCATCTGTGTTCTTCCCCCAGATACCAGTTTCTCACAACCGTGCTTGTGGGAACTGGTGCTACAACATGGTCTTGGTTCTCACCACCCATCTGGCCTTAATTTATGTTGTTTTCTCCTGTCTCAGCATTTCTTCACAGAGATTATTGCTTTCTTCACTCTGTTAGTTTTCTACATCTTTCATTTTCTCACCAGTGTATACCTATGATCGGGAATTACATACCAGATTACTATGTAGAATGAATGGAAATTACGAATTTTCACTATTATTTAAATGGCAGTTGGACTACATCATTGTTTCCATGCCCAACAAAAGTGTTGCAATAAAATACATGTTCAGCCTTATGCTGTCTGCTGGCAAGTAGCTGGTTGTATAGTTCGGAGAATGGTAGCTGCACTTGCAAAAACCTGCATGCAGACATGCTGAGTTTATTACACCAAGGAATCAGCTGTGAGCGAATTGGGTCACTATATTGGAGCATACATTGTCACAATTAGTTTTTAGATATGAACTGAAACTACTCAACATATTCTAATGCACTCCTTACATAAATACCACCCAGAACTGACTACAACTTTTCAATGTGATGAAATGCAAATACATATCAAATTTCATTGCAGTTGAGATTAAAGTCAGTATTATTAGGGTGGTAACACTTGTTGAAGACAGTGCAATTCCTTGATTTCCAAGTTATGGCTTGGCATGTTATTGTGGATAGATATTACTTTTCATTTTGTTTGTTGCTGCTGTTGAGTGAGTTTCATTTTGTGGTTCTTTTTCCACAGATGTGCCCAAAGAGCCATCCCTTGTCCTAATTCTAAAATGGGGTGGTGAATTGACACCGGCTGGTAGAATACAAGCCGAAGAGCTGGGAAGGATCTTCCGCTGCATGTATCCAGGAGGACAAGGTAGACATCTGAGTGGTTCGTATCTCCAGATACCCTCATGAATGGTAGCAGTTGCTATTAACTACAAAGTCTAACCATGGAGGGTGGTGTATGATTAGGCGCTTTATTTTTACTGTTGTTAGATAGTAATTTTCTTTCAGTTTATGTTCATAACCATATTTTTCATTTTCTTTATTTTGAATATTTTCTAAATTACTAATCATTTGTTGTAATGAAATTTTATTAAAAAATAGCTTTATGCTATAGATAGTGAGAACTATTCTGACATGTTTGGTGCTACTAAAATATGTTTAATCTGGCCACAAAAGTGAACTATTCAAGCTGGCTGTTATTGCCACTTGATTTTGACTAAAGCTATTGTGATAGTAAGAACACAAACTGTGATCACAAGTATTCACAAAACATCACTTCAGTGTTCTTAATTGCCGGCCGGAGTGGCCGTGCGGTTCTAGGCGCTGCAGTCTGGAGCCGAGCGACTGCTAAGGTTGCAGGTTCGAATCCTGCCTTGGGCATGGATGTGTGTGATGTCCTTAGGTTACCGTATTTACTCGAATCTAAGCCACACTCGAATCTAAGCCGCACCTGAAAAATGAGACTCGAAATAAAGGGAAAAAAAAAATTCCCAAATTTAAGCCGCACCTGAAATTTGAGACTCGAAATTCAAGAGGAGAGAAAAGTTTTAGGCCGCACCTCCAAATCGAAACAAAATTGGTCCATTGTAATATGAGACACAATTTAGGTCAAATGAATGACGATACAGCTACAGTAGTTTGGTTCGAGCCGTAAGCTTAGCAGCTAAGCTTTACCAGGTAGCCATTGCTATGCGTCAGGTGCTCCGTCCATATTTATACAGGTACCCTTTGTTTTTCACGTGCTTCGTCTGGTTTGAATTGATTGCTTATTTTTCTTTGATGTGATAAGTGCCGTTCTTTTTGTTATAGGTGTTTAAGTCACTCTATCTGAAAATGCATTACTGTACTGTGTCATGCATTGTTTATCGCATTCTGATGATGAGTGTTTACAACCTGTCGCCGCTCGCCGCATGGCTTGCTTTTGTGCACGCTACTTCCGCTTACAATAAAAAAAAAAGGGAGGAATTGTCTCAGGTGCGAAACAATGGCAAGAGACTGCTATTTGTTGTTATTTACACTGCTGCTTTCTTTGATAATGATCAACAAGAACCAAATAATAAACTGCGTATGATAGAAGATGTTCTGAATGAGAGTTCAGCGAAAATTTTTCTCCGTTTGAAAATCTTTGCAGACGCCTCTTTAGTACATTACTTTCTGCACAGAAATTAGTCATCTTAGATGTAAAAATCTAGTCAATTGCTGTGCTTAATTTCTGACTGTATCACTATTAGGCATAAGAATTAATACGAATATAAACATGACATGATATGTGTATACTCCCGCGTTTGCTGGTGTCACACTCTAGTTTCGTAGTTTATTAGGCAGACAGGATTTAAATGAGATAGCAGCAAACACGAAAGAATACATGGCAAAATGTTTATATTCGTATTATTCTTATGCTGAAGAGAATACTGCATGTGAGTCACAATTCATAAAAGTTCCCATTAGCAACCATCTCTTCTTACAGGTAGGAAAAAATTCACAACGTAGAATTGGCCATATTGACAAACATCGCAAACAGTCCTGCCAGTCGGATTTTCGTAGTACATTGAATAGCTGCTACATTCGAAGATGAACAATACGGAATTTGTATTTACTTCATTGGATAATGTATGAAAATGCAGTGGTCGAAGTTCGGGGCGGAGAAAAAAAGCTCGTCTTCCACCTTTTTTTTAAATTTATTTACTGACGCAGAGGTTTTGGCGCCAGTATTTATCTTTGTGCCTGCATAGCATGCCTATGTAGCGTTACATATATTCGACGGCAGAAGTTAGTTGTGGCGGCACCTACCAACATATTTCAGAACTTCCGCTTACTTCGCACTCGATTCTAAGCCGCAGGCAGTTTTTTGGATTGCAAAAACCGGAAACAAGTTCGGCTTAGATTCGAGTAAATACGGTAGTTAGGTTTAATTAGTTCTAAGCTCTAGGCGCGACTGATGCCCTCAGAAGTTAAGGCGCGTAGTGCTCAGAGCTATTTTTTGTTCTTAATTTCTCAAGTTGCTTTATATTTTTTGGTGGGATTCTGTATTTTTTGTTAGAATTTTGCTTTGAGCTGATTGATTAGATTTGATTTGGATGTGTGGAGCATTGAAAGATAGAACTCTAGCAGATATCACTAAAGCTATGCATGTCCTATGTTTGGCATATAATAAGGCTGGAGAATATAGTTATTTTAACAGTGTCTGCAAGACATGAATGTTGACTCATTTTACTGATATTCAGAAGTTATACCCATGAAGAATTGTTACTAAATCATGACAGCTAGATCAATAATTCAAGTTACTGTTGTGCCGCCCATATCAGGAAGACATTTGGTGCTCCAGTTGAAATTCATTTGATACTTAAATAGAAATTTACCACATCATTTCTTTTTTATGACTATTGAAGTGGTCTCAAAATCATGTCTTCTGTTGTCGTGGACCTGAAAACTACACTGCAACAAAATTTTCTTCTCTTACTTACAAAGTGTGCACACTTTGTTCTTATTCTGTGTGACTGTAAATTAGGGTATTTTGTTTTTAGCTTGTTTGCCTTTAGAAACACTAATATCTATAGTATGATGATATTAAGGGGGGAAAAAGGTTGCATGTACGGTATTTATCCAAGCATAAAACAGACCTGAAGTTAAGATGACCCACCCAATTTTTTAGAGGCTCTGTGAGAAAAAATACTTATTTTTTAGTGTATGCTGACTAATCAAAATTATAAACTTTCATGCATGTATGATATCTGCCTGAAAAGTTAACAATACATCTGTTCTAGACTTACACCATTTATTCACTGTCAACATTTTGATAATACAAGGAGAAATAAATTAAACAAAAATAAATCATTTACATTAATTTTTGTCGTCACTGTCTTTTTGTTTACTGTCATCTGTGGTGTCACTATTTTTGGTCATCATCATCTTAATAGGACAGTTGTGAAACTAATATCTTCGTTGTCACAAATATTTGGCTACTTTCTCAGAATATGTTGTGATTTCTGAGGTTGTGGTTATAGTGGGACCTGAGAACAAAGACATGTTTAAATACATAGGAGATGTCTCATCTATACTGATGTGAGAATGTTACAATTTCTCTTGCTTCCAAACAAATTGTCTGCCCACTTCTCCCTCTTTGATTGTGCAGAACCAGCAGCTGACACACCCCCTATCATTCCCTTCGTACCTCACGGTGAGCATCGAAAACATTTCTAAACAAAATTCATAAGTACGCCACTTGCCCCAGTCTAGAATATTGTTGCCTGCTTGCCACTGACCTCCCCACACTCATTATAGTTCTCAGCCAAGACAGTGTCATTACTCGCCCTCCAACCCTTCTGTGCTGCTGTGCTTGAGCAATAGTGAAACACGGATGGCAATATCTTCTAGTATGCATGTCATATGCAACAACAGCAACTAAAACATAAGTAAAAGATTGCAATCATGATTCAGTCCATTTCTCGCACTTTTGGTCATCCTGCGATCTAGGGACATCTGTTGGTACCATTTTCACAACAATCGTGCCACTGTAATTTATTCTTATGATAGTCAGTTTACTGTGATTTATTTAGTTTTTTAGACATTTAATTACAGATAATTTTCTTTCTTGTTTCTTCTGAATTTCACCAGCTTGTTCTAAAGCCGGGTAACAAGCTGGTGATGTTTTTCCTCCGGTATTCTAATATGTCAACAGCAACCTAATTTCTCATTTGCAACTCACTTGGGAAATCATTAAATGTCTCATAACCAAATGAAATATTGAGTTGGGTTCAGAATCAAATATTGATTTTTGAAGGAAAATATTTTCGCCTTTGAATGTTACCTTTACTTAAAAAGCGGCATACGTGTATGTATATAGTATCCATACATTTATAGGAACTTTTATTGCAAACCTGTTCAAATACAACAATTTTTTTTAAGTTTATAGAATTTAATCCTATTTCCTCCTGTGTTCCACAAAACTGTCAATTTTTAAACAGAACATTAGATAATTGTAGCAGCTAGTTCATAGTTTCTCGCTTATCACTTGCACTAAAGCCATGAGCCAATTGTCACACGACTGGTTGAGTGAGGTCGATACCACATCGAGTGCTTCAGCATCTCGGGAAATCTTGAGCTATTCGAACGAATTCACTACTATGCCGTACTCTTTGTTTGGAGTTCTTCAAAATAAATTTGTGTGAAACCTTAGTAGCCAAAGCATCATTTGTAAATGTAAGATGACATCTATATTAATCTGTTAGCAATGTAAGAACATTGACCTCAGCAGCAATAGTTTAATCTGTGAATGTAAGATGACCCCAAGTATTTGAATGACAAATTTGGGAAAGAAAACGTCGTCTTATAATTTGGTAAATATGGTATATAGCAAACTCAAAAAAATTACATTTTCAGAAATTCATGCAAATGAAATGGTTCAGCTTATTCACTTTAAACCTTATCCTGTTAAGAGATTATTTTTGCAGATCACAGGAGCTCGATATCTGCTCCTCGAATCATACGACGAACATCAAGAAGGTATACAGACTCTTCCAAAAACTTGTACAATATGTTGATGGTGACAGACTCTAGTGCAGCAGCAATTCACATGTTTAACTGTGGCAGGTATAGTGAGGGATGGGACAAATACTTCGTCTTTCACATAACCCCAGAAAAAAGTCACAAGAGGTTACATCTTGTGATCATGGTAGGCATCTACACCATACATCGTCATCAGTATCTGCACAGCCAAGCCATCATCCACAGCTGAGTGAAAGAGTGAAGGGGGCGCCATCTTGTTGCAAGATGGAGTTGTGGAAGTCTTCTTGCAATTTAGGCAGAAGCTGCAAAAAAAAAAAAAAAAAAAAGCATATCAAAGTAGCAATTGTCTGTGACAGTTCTCTCCTTAAAAAAGGAGGGGTTGTAAATCTTATCCACTGACATTGCACAGAATATTTTGACCTCTTTCATTTTCAGTGGAGAAACGGGGGTCTTGTGTTCCCAAAAAATGAACATTTCACCAGTTAACTTTACCATCAGTGTGAGATGTTGCTTTTTCACTGAAAATAAACCTTTTTTAGTTATTGTTGCCATTGTCCATCCTTGCCAACATCTTGGTTCAGAAGTCAGATCATCCAGGATAATCTATTGGAATGAGTGCATAGACTATCTGCAAACTGTACAGTTTTAAGCCCAGACATTCATGCAGAATTTTGGAAGAGGTTGCTTGCACGATCTGAACCACGTGACTTGCTTCACATTTTCATTTGTGTGGCCTTTGCAGGAATGCTGGTCAGATGCGATAAACATTTTTCTCTCACGCAGAAGGTGAAATGTGACTTTAGCCGTCACAAATGCAACCTTTTCCTGCAAACAGTTTGTACCACATATAATTGGAGATCTGGGCGATTCCTGATGAAAGTGTGTGCAAAATGCTCGTTAAATAGCAGTTACAGACTACCTTTTTGTTAAATGAATAGCACACTAGCTCTTCTGTTGTCATGTAGTTGAAATTTTCTACACTAGCACTGCCTGATGGGTGCAGCCTGCAACAAAAGAATTGTGCCTATATGTAGGGGAAAAAACACAAGTAATAAAAAGTAAAATATTCCAGAGAGACTATATTAAAATGTTAATGCTTGAAGTGAATAAGTTGTGCTGTTCAATTTGTATGAATTTCTGAAAATGTAAAGTTCTTTTCTGCTCATCCTGTATATGTATATTTTCTTAGCAGGCCACATTCAAGATTACAATTGTTTGTAGCTGATGATATACCTTTATTATCACATGGTTTTATTTGATGATATACCTGTATTATTGCATAGACGGGTGGCAAGATGAATAGTTAGGTGACTTGATTAGTTCTGTATATGGTTTGACAACTAAAATCCATTTTCCATCTAGCCAGTTATGTGCGACGTTAAATTTTCCTTCTGCCAGTTAAACTCAAACAATGATTGTTAGCTTCTAACAATAAAATCAATAATTTATGTTATTGTTGAGAGTTGCTGTAGTATTATTCATTTTTTTCTTCTTTTTAAACATGTATGAGAGCTTGGTGCTTTTCATTTCTTGTCATTAAAAACTAGTTCAAAATAATTACATTAAGCAACATGTAATAAAGATAAAGGCTTATGTTTCAGGAAGACTCATCTTATAAAATATTGTTACAGATTTGTGTAATTGATATTTTAAGAGCACTAAAATGGTGATTACAAAGTCTTTGACATAGAGCATGTAAAGTTGTTTCATTCAGATTGTAGTGGCTTGACAGTTACCATTTGAGTCGAGATGCAAGGTTCGGCCTCTTAATAAAACCTCATCCTAATCACATATCTGTCTGGTTATACATAAAAAAGAAACATATCTATTGAAATGTTGTACTGCAAACTGCTTGTTCAAATCATTTGACATTTGATGTTAAAGCAGCGCCAAGTATGCCTATCAGAAGTACTAGAAGGGACACAATGATGTTGAAACACACTAACAAATTTTGTTGCATTCACTGCTTCATGGAAGGGCAGTCAGAGTAACAATAGTACCAGCTGTAGTTGTTGTAATACTAATTGCAGATGTGCTTCAGTAACACAGGCATAAAATGAGGGGGGGGGGGGGGGGTTTATGCCTTGAAGCTGAACATTTTGAATCTAATCTCGATGTAGAGATGAAATGCTTGATTATGCAATCATTGTAAAGGAATCAGTTGCAAAGAACTAAGTAGATTTGTCGCACCAGGCTACCGGTTAGTACTACAAACATGGGTTAAGCATTATGCCTTAATTAACGGAAAGAAAAATCAGTCATGTGTCCATGTGATTGATGAAGTCTTAAATATGGTTAGATGTAATATAGAAGTATGTGACATACACTTTCGAGTGCATTTATGTGAGAGTCAGTAAGGAATGAATGTAGGTTTATTAGGGTTTAATGTTCCATTGAGGATGAGGTCACTAAACACAGAGTGCATTCTTAGATCAGGTTAGGCCCTGGGAAGAAAATTGGCAACATCCTTTTCAAAGGAACTGTCCTACCAATTGCCTTAATCAGGAAAACACAGAAAACCTAAATGTTAAATGTGAGTGGCCAGATGTAACTTCAGCGTCCATTCTTCCTCAATATCCAGTAGCACTGCGAGTCAGTATGGGTCATAAAACGCAGTCTCATTTCATTAGTGTCAATTTTAGGTTAATTTTTGGACATATTAACATGATTTAATGTGCAATTCACTATTTTAGACTTTTATTGACACTGATTCATTGGCTGAAATAGAAAGCTCTGCAGTTCGATTCATTTCTCTCTCATTTATCAGATACTGACAGTGTTTGTTACTGTGAAAAATTCTGAGTTGCTCCGTGGATTGGAGTCTGTGTTAAACTGTAGATGCCCCTATAATTAGCTGGGTAACTCTGTTGAAAGGTTGGAGGAACGTTAAGGGTGCACCATCTCGGATAGGGCAGTGCCTAGTAAAGCACTGTGGTATGCAAAACAACCTTCAGGTTTATAACAACAAAACCGTAGTTTATTACTAAAATTTAAATTAAATTACTGAAAAAGTGATTGATGTATGTTAGTAGTATGTGAACTTATATTATAGCACGAAGTTTAGTACACTAACAGTAGATTTCTATCAAAAGAAAAAAAAAAAAAAAAAAACTGAGTAGTCAGGGTAATTAAATTCGTAACAGTTAAATTGTAGCAAAATTTCTTCTTTTGTAACACAAATGAAGTTTCATACCAGAGATTGTTGAGAAAAAATTAGCACATGATTAAGGTGCCTCCATTTGTATTTGTATAGTATTATGTGTAGATTTAATTCTGCTTGTTTCTATTGTTGCCAAGAACAAAAGATAGAACTGTAAATAGGGAAAAGTGTCACTTCAATAATCCTGTGGTATGAGTAAGCTTTGTTCTGCATGTAGGAGTAAAATAATAACATTCTAGACCAGTATAAAGTGTCTCCTCATTTGAAGCAGAGCAAATAATTTTATAGCAAAAAATTATCTGGAATGTAGCAACCAATCACAGAAATATAATTTATTTATCTTGTTGCAAATTGATTTCGACTGATATGTCATCATTGGTGCATTTTTCTAACCGATACATGCCATAAGTAGAAGTACTGTCCTTGGCAGATTTTTATGTGCCGGTGCCAGCACATAGCATACCCCTCGGAGAAGGTGAATAGAACCAGCTTAACATCCCCATCCGACTGACGGATCACTATCAAAAGTGTCACATGCCCTCACTTCATCAGACACTGTGGAGAGGTTTGGTATTTTAACCACGGCATTGGCGAAAAGTCTGGTGATGAGGAATATTACCCCACCACCTCTCCTCTGTTTGCCGACCAAATACTGGCAGTGAAAATTTTCTCCGCTACCAGCTTACCCCCAGGTCAAGCACCACCGTACAAGCATGCATTAGCAAACTCAGCCATTGAAGTGGGTTCAAGAATGTGGTTATGTTTACATTTTAACTTTTTTTTACCAAGAACTGGTACCTCATTGCTTTTTGTGCCCCAAGGTAAGTCATGTATTTGTAAAAAGTTTTGCCCAAACATTTTGCAAGTAGTGATATGCATGAGAATTAGGGGTAGCATAATAAATTATTGTTATTTAGAAAGCCCAACAAAGAGTAGTAGATGGCAGCAGAAGACTGAATGTTTTCTACAGTTTCATTGATCTGTCAAACGCTGATTAAACAAATTGCATGAACTCCCAGTATAGAACTCTGAAACAGAGACAATGAGAAACAGAAAAATAGCACCTACATATCAGCAACATCAGTGTGACTTAATTGGAGCACCTAAGTACTATTTGTAAATTAGTTATTTTCTTCCTCACTATTTCATATTTATGGATATTAGAACCAAATGGAGTAATATATTTTGCAATTTTTGGGCTAAAAATACAATATGACGCACTTTGATTTTAATATCAGCTGTATTTGGGGAGAAAACTGGAACTAAGATCAATATTGAAAGAAAAAGGTGTATTATTTTAAAGTCAATGAAAACCCTTTTAACCCTCAATCAGGCGCACCTTTGTATAAAGTGTGCCAACCACAAATAGTGCTGTCTTGTACCATTCCACTGCTGTTTTAAAATTGTGTGCCAGTACCTATTCCTTCATTATTGCTTCAGCTAACACAGTGATAAGTTGTGTTGTCAAATGACCAACTGAGCAGCACTAATATAAAATAAACAGTGAGTTAGGTGAGAAAAAATTTATGATCCGTGCAAGGAAATGCCCCAGATTCCTAGCTATCGGCACAGTGCCACAGTTACCTATGAGATAATTAACATGCAAAGATCAGCACATTCCTCAAACTGGGGAACTATCAAGAATGGGGTTCCACAAGGGTCAGTCTTGGGTCCTTTGTTGTTCTTATAATATATTAATGACTTGCCATTCTGTATTCATGAAGAGGCAAAGTTAGTTCTCTTCGCGGATGATACAAGTATAGTAATCACACCTGAGAAACAAGAATTAACTGATGAAATTGTCAATACTGTCTTTCAGAAAATTACTAAGTGGTTCCTTGTAAACGGACTCTCACTGAATTTTGATAAGACACAGTACATACAGTTCCGTACAGTGAATGAATGGTATGACGCCATTAATAAATATAGACCTTAATCAGAAGCATATAGCTAAGGTAGAATATTCCAAATTTTTAGGTATGTCCATTGATGAGAGATTAAATTGGAAGAAACACATTGATGATATGCTGAAACGTTTGAGTTCAGCTACTTATGCAATAAGGGTCATTGCAAATTTTTGTGATAAACATCTTAGTAAATTAGCTTACTACGCCTATTTTCACTCATTGCTTTCATATGGCATCATATTTTGGGGTAATTCATCACTGAGGAATAAAGTATTTATTGCACAAAAGCGTGTAATCAGAATAATAGCTGGAGTCCACCCAAGATCATCCTGCAGACATTTATTTAAGGATCTAGGGATATTCACAGTAGCTTCTCAGTATATATACTCTCTTATGAAATTTGTTATTAACAACCAAACCCAATTCAAAAGTAATAGCAGTGTGCATAACTACAATACTAGGAGAAAGGACGATCTTCACTATTCAAGATTAAATCTAACTTTGGCACAGAAAGGGGTGAATTATACTGGCACTAAAGTCTTTGGTCACTTACCAAATAGTATCAAAAGTCTGACAGATAACCAACAAGTATTTAAGAAGAAATTAAAATGACAACTCCTTCTACTCCATAGAGGAATTTTTAGATATAAATTAAGGAAAAAAACCAAAAATATTTAAAAAAATAAAAAAATAAAATAAAAAATAAATAAAAAATAAAGAAAACAAAAAAAACACAAAAAAAATAAAGTTGTTATATTAACTTAAGTATGTTGTTAAATTAACCTAATTATGTCATGTATTGGAAAATTCGACTCGTTCCACATCATTACGAAATATCGTATTCATGATCCATGGAACTAGTATTAATCTAATCTAATCTAATCTAATCTAATCAAATAAGTGTTTGGCTGGAATCTAATGTAACTACACTGTTTAATACTTCAGGTGGGTCATTACTGTGAGGTAATATTTGTGTGCAGCAACAGAGTGATATACTGAAAGTTTATTTTATTATTATTTAAATAAACAGTGATTTAGCTCAATATATTATCAGTTTATTTTATCTTTGTATGTTTAAACTAACATTAAACTTTGATTTTGCTTGGACATCTTTACCTTGGTAACATACAGATAGCTAGTCTTCACATGTGTAAAAAGTACACTGCACGCCTGCTCGTGTTACAAAAATCGACACGCCCACTTGAGGGTTAATATACAATATTGAACACTTGGTAATACTTGAATATTGATACATGAATTCAAGAGATATTGCGCCTCAGTCGTAATTGGGTAGGATGGTTACTACTATGGCAACATGTGATCGTAGTACTGTACGCAATAACAGGTAGCCAAACAACTGTCTGTGCTTTTGTGCTAAGGAATATGGCGTTAGCATCCGTCTCCCAATAGATAACAGAGTTAAACCTGTCAAGGACAGGAAGACCATTTAATATTCTTGATGTGGGATTCCACGGGGAACCATGAGCTCAGTGACTGCAATATTAGTATTGTAAACAAAAGAATTGGAAGCAGGGATTGTAAGAGGTTTGAAATCATTTATTACAGCAAGCTGATTAGAGTCACTGTGTGACCACCTTCAGTATTAGAAAAATGTAAGACATATCGGACATGAGGCCCATATTATAAAACATAAGCATAAGTCACATGGTGCAGATTACAATTATGATGCTTGGACATCTTTACCTTGGTAACATACAGATAGCTAGTCTTTACATGTGTAAAAAGTACACTGCACGCCTGCTCGTGTTACAAAAATCGACACGCCCACTTGAGGTCTTAAGGTCTTGATTATTTGTGTAAGAAAAGCACATATTACAACTTCAACGTGGTTCAGTGCAGAACGTGGTAGCTAAAAAAACAAATTGTGAACTGAGCTTGCACCTTACAGTCATATGCAGCAAAGCTCGGTACATGATGTAGTCATGACTGTGCCCTCTTTATTCAAATAACACAAGGATATAGTTTATTAAAATTGGGGACCAAGATTTTATACAAAGGAACAGTAAAAATGAATTAAAAATTAAGAACACCATCTTTGTAACATGAGAAATAAGGAATATTAATAATGTAAAAGTGCAGCAACAAGAGAAATTGCACCCTTTGATGTACTATTCATAGAATCATCAACAGGCATTAACAAAGGTAACATGACTTTAGTTCAGTTAATAAATGAAGAAATCCAACAAGTAATAAGTTTGCACAGCACCGTTTTAATTAATATCCATTTCTGTTTTTGCTTCACCTGTAAATGGCAACTCCCAAACCAGTGAGTGACTTCAGCATGCTTCATAGAAAAAAATATCAGAAATATGTATCAAACTCATTGTATGGTTTGATCTTATGAGACATGTAGAACAAGATACAAACAAATATTATTAGAGGAGAAGCTTAACAGATTGATTATAACATGTATACTCATATTGTGAGTAATCATGTACTATATAAGGGCTCACTTTAATATGTTAATCATCCTATCGTTGGACTGGTGGATGTGTCATTTTTCTCTAAGGAGTCAGATAGCATTTGAAGTATTCCCAAAAATACTAACCAGCAACCCTTTCCTTCACAAATCGGATGTATGTAAGTTACAATGTTCTGAGTGCAATACTTTTTATATGGAATAGACAGGGAGGAGGCTGGAAGTGAGATTTTGTGAGTATGTGGCATTAGATAGGAGAGGTATAGCTGACAAGTCCAGTTTTGCAGCACACTTGGTTAACGATGGTCTTACTCCTCCAGATCTTACCTTGCAACTTAAATTGCTGCATAAAGGAGAAAAGGGCAGATATCTCGATCTCCCGGAGGAGACTGGGATATCCTGTAATCCAAAATCTCCCAGTTACATCTTGCTTAATAAACAGACAGCAATGAAGATACCCCATTTTTGGGAATAGTTTGAATTATATATGACTCCATTGACAAAAATAAGACACCCACCTATCAGTCAAAAGGACAATTAACATCTTGAAGCAAGCCCTTTTATAGTGCCACACGATTACTCATGATATGAATGCCTGTGTTATAATCACACTCAATCTGTTTAGCTTCTCTTCTAGTAATTTTTGTTGGTATCTTGTTGTATATGTTTAATAACATCAAACTATGTGATGAATTTGTTGTGTATGATTATGGACATTTGTAGTATTCTTTCTATGAAGCGTGCTGCAGTCACTTGCTGCACATGTTTGGTTTGGAAGTTGTAATTTGCAGGTGAAGCAAAAACAAACATGAATATTAATGTAAAATGGTAGTGTGCAAAATTAATACTTGTTGAATTTCCTCAATGATTGATTGAACTACAGTCATGTAAACTTTGTTAATGCCTGTTGATGGTTTTTTGATTAGTATGTCTAAGAGTGCAATTTCCCTTATTGATGTATTTTTACATTATTAATATTCCTTATTTCTCATGTTACAAAGATGATGATCTTAATTTTTAATTCGTTTTCACTGTTCCTTGGTCACGTTTTTAAATAAACTCTATCTTTTGTAATGTGTTATTTGAATAAAGAGGGCACTATGATGCCCACATCATGTACCAAACTTTGCTGCATGTGATCCTAAGGTGCAAGCTCAGTTCACTATTTCTTTGTGAGCTACAATGTTCTACTGCATTGAACCATGTTGAAGTTGTAATATGTGCTTTTATTACATGAGTCTTCAAGACTTTAGTATGTGGTATGTACTATACATCATAATTGTAATCTACTAGAGTTGACATACGCCTGTATTTTATAATTTGGTCTTCACGTCTGATTTTATATGTCACACTTTTTTAGAACTGAAGGCTGTCACACAATGACTGAAATCTATTTGCTGTAATAAATGATTTCAAACCTTGTATGACCAATGCTGTCAGATTTGTTGTTTTCCACGTAATATTGACATTTTAACATTGTGTGTTGTTGTTTGTTGGTGTCTACTCCATTTACATACACATTACTTGAGTAAAGTGCTATTTACTCACAGTATGATGAAGGTCTCTGTAGGGGTGACAGAGTTCTCTGGCAGAGGTAGATGGACAGAATTAATCATAGAATGTTCGAAGACAGTTGAGACCTTTAGTATAGAAGACTCGTAGTCACAGACCATGGTGCACGATGGGAAGAAGACAGCAATTGCTATGTCTGACTCAGTAGGCAGTGGGATGATTTTGTGATGCTGGCATTTGAGGGCAGCTGGCAGGCTCATCTGCAGATGATGGAGCTTGGCCAGGCTAGGCCAAAGGCACCTGGCTGGTGAACAACTAAGTCGTGTGGTGGTGGAGGCATTTGGGTATGGACCATGGATCTGCATGTGGCTGGTGGTGTCTGATGCTGGTGGATGCCCAGTGTCTCAGTGTCAGGAGGGGGCTCAATTCAGCTCTCAGCCCATCATTACCGCTCTGGACCATCAGGCAGGCAGACCTGTCAGGGTGATGTTTGAACAATGGCAACACCATGAAAAAAGTTCACATCAGTGGACAATGTCAACAGTTTCGCAGGTATTGAATATTTGTGTGTGGCAGGACAAGATGGTTGTTAAATGGCCACCTGAGGTATCATGTATGACACTTGTTGCAATTCCGCCAAAGCTTCCCTGGTCATTGACTGGACAGCTGCATTGTGGCACCTAGGTGGGCAATGCTGTGAAACGCTGCACTGGTGGGCTACAGCAGGTAGTACAAATACAACAATGGGCCCTTGCCTCAGTGTGTGCTACACTATTCCTCTCTTAGAATGACTTGGACCTCCAAATTCTTTGCTGTGGGTGGATGTGAAACTAATAATCTTTTTAAACAGTTCATTCTAGACATTCTGTTGAGTCTTTGGTTTATACTGTTTACAGTAGTTCAGTCACAACTTTATAAAATGTAAGCTGCTTCTTCATTAGTGCCGCCACTGTTCGTAGAGGCCTTCAGGTTGAAGGATAATAGTGGCAGGGTAAAAGCAATGCTGTGCTTGAGTTAGCAATAGACAGCACCTATTATCAACAAGATTAAGAGTGCAGCTGACATGGAAGTTTCTAACACAATGAATCTGTGCTGATGTCTGTTGCGGTACTGCCTTATGTGCTCAAGTAATTATTATATTGAAATCTGACCATTTTGGACAGCTAACTTTTGGTCCAGAGAGGCAAGAAGCATTGAATCCTGGCTGATATTCAGGTAGTCAGATTTTCTCGTTGTAAAATTTTCAAAGGGATGTTGGGTAGGTAAAGTAGTGAATGGATGGTTTTTAAGGATGTGGTTCCAGTAATGGTGGCCTGGAACAACAAACAGCAGAACTCAAATCAGAGACTAAAGTCAGAAAATAAACTCCTCTCACTTTCATTTGCAGCGGTTGCGGCTGCCAGTCCAATTGCAAAACCTAAAAGCAAAGTACAAGAACGCATTCAACAAACAAAAGTTGAACAGTCCAGCAAACTTTTCTTAAAATCAGGAACCAACCAAGATGCGAGAACGTTAGAGAAACAACCACTAAAACAATTAACCCCAAAACAAGAAAAATTAAAAATAAAATCAATCAGGTCAACAACAAATAATGTAATAATTGAAACAGAACCACAAGTAAACAAGAGAAAGATAATAGAAAAAACAGCCCAGATTAAGGACATTAGGTGTGAAGAATCCAAGGAGTTCAGGCCTCTGCTGGCAGTGCACCATTTCTCAACATGTTTAACTGACCATGAATTCTTAGACGAACTCTACGAAATAAACCTGAGTGAACACATTACTAAAGGCGAGTTTCATAGTGAGGTTAAAATAAAATTTAAAACAGGACCAAAGGGCAAAAGGGCAGTAAAAATATTTTAGAAGTGTCACCAAGAGTATGTTTACTTCTACTTAAAAAAGAAAGGGTTTTTATTCAATTTGAATCTTTGTATATCAGTGGCTGTGTTGCTGTACAAAAATGTTTTAACTGCTGGGGCTTCGGTCACCCAGTATGTGGGAGATGTGCAACACCAGGACACAAAAAGTCAGAATGCAGGCAGGAGAATCCTGTAGGTTGTGTACCATGCAAACACGGAAACAGAACATGCGATAAGGCAGGGGGGGCAGACTGTCCTACATATAAACAGCTCTATGAAAGACAAATAGAGTGCACGAAGTACGATGTTCTGGAAAACGTCCATTAATGAAGAGTGCTACCATAACATAAAATTTAGAGGCTAACCTACAGCTTAGCAGACTAGGAAACAAGGATATATTTCAAACAGCTCTTCGCCACGTAATACAAATTAAGCATGAAAACAGGGATATAATCTGCTTCCCAACTACAGAAAAAATTGACAGGATGATCCTAAGAGTTGAAAATCTGCCAACAAACCCCAATGAACTATGTAAGCTTTTAGGGGAGGCATGTGTGCGAAGGGAGAGGGCCTAGACATAGGGAAAGTTTACAAGGACTTCGTGAGAGCACATGGATATGTGTTTCTGTATTTTAAAGAAACCACAGCCAAGTGTGTTTCTTTCATTAGATATCCCTAATGAAGGTAATACAACTAAACTGCCAGGGCAGTACCCTAGTAAACATGGAACTAGGTGGGCTCATAGAAGAAACATAAGCAAGCATTGTCTCCGTTCAGGAACCTTCTCTGCGAGGCAGAAAGATTTCAGGGCTCCCCTTACATTACATCACAATAGCAGGTACACTAAACACAAAAGCTGTGATAATAGTAGTTAGTAAAAACCTTATAGTAACACAGATCACCCAGTTTTACTCTGAACACATCGCCACAGCAGAAATAAGACAGACAGAATATATGGCTCATGTCGTCTATTTACGCTCAGTACTCGTTTGGTATAGAACCTTTCTTAGACAAAATTAAAGACATTGCACAACACTCATAAAAGAAAAGACTGCTCATTCTAACCGATATACGTGTGAAATCCCCCTTATGGAGCTCAAATTGAATTGACGGCAGAGGACTAGTGGTTAACATGGTGAGTTGACATGGTGAATGAATGCAACCTCTTCATACTGAATAGGGAGGGTCAGCGACCTACCTACCACAGACACACTGACGGTGTAAGTAATATAGAACTTTCCTTTGGAAGTATTCAGTTTTACTAGTTACCACTTCCCACAGACACTCATACAAGGGTTTGTCCATGCACAACACTTGGAGCTGCAAGACCCTGTGACCATATGTACTAGTTTTGTAGGATATGCAGTGACTCACTCAGCTAGGCATTGAAGCAATCCTGATGCAGAAAGTAGTGTTGGAGACTTCCTGCCAGGTGCAATCAGTAGTATGTCATGCATTCTCAATTGTACGAACTTCTTCAGAGCCCCACATGTTAACAGGTAGGAGCCAATGGCATAGCACTGGAACTGACTCCCTCTGCACATCAGGGATATTTGTACCTGAACATGTAACTGGGCTCCATCCTGGATGATGTCAACATTGCCTGTATGATAATACAAGGGTAAGGATCTGTCCACTGATGTTGCTAACTATTCTGGGGTGCCGATAGTGCTTCCTGAATCCTCCATAATCCTTTGAGAAACAGTCCTGGTCATAAGAGTGCTGGGATCAAGGTGCTCACAGATAGCGTGAATGAATGCTCCCTGCAGTTTGGTAGCTCAGTTCAGGCATCAGTGATACAGTCAGCAATAGTCCAAATCAGCCTAGCTCTGGTCAGCTGGGTGTCAGTAAAATCCGGGTGTGCCCTAACAGTGCCCAAGTCTTAGTTTACCAACCATTGTCTCTTGGATGTGAGACATTAACGTGATGGCCATAGTATGAAGGTGATGAATATTGTTTACTACATCTTTCTCCACACTTGATGTGTGGTATGAAAGCTCTGTGGTTCAGTCTGTACTTTTCTCAAAATGGAGTTCTCTTTCCCGAGGTCATCTGCATCACATGTACCAAAGACTGTTTTCAAAATCTGCCACCTTGCATTTCTCTTCTGTTGATGCCAGACTTATGGTAAAAGTCCTGTAATTGAGGGATTTGCATCTGAAGACATTGAAATCATTCACGAGTGGACTGTAATAGTTGATATTCTGTTTAAGAGTCATTCAGCACCAATATGCCCCAAACAGTAAGATGCAGCTTCTCAGAAGTATCATCAAAGTGCTCTGTTTCATTTTTCTTTGCCCGAGCATTGTAGTCCATCCTTAAAGTCCATCGATGGTCAGACAGTATCACATCTGATTGCTGGGAGAACAGTACTCCACTACTCAAAGGACATGTCATAAGGGCCCCTGTGATCCCACAGCTTGCAAAACAGGCCCAACCATCACTATGGCTATTCCTATTCCTCTCCCAATTCCCATTCCTCAGTACCTAGTGGCCTGAGTAGTGCTGGCACCTGTCATCTTCCGAGGATTAACCCTGAGTTGGGTATGGATCGCATCCAAGAGGAAGAGGACATCTTCAGTTAGTTCGGAAGGCCACCCCATGACCTCAAGATGTATGGATAATTTGGAGTAACTGTAGAGGCAATTCACTCATTCTACCAAGTCTTACCTTTCTTCTCTGCCACTACTCTCCCCCTTTTGAGGAAGCCACTGGTAATTGAGCCAGAGCTTCAGGGGCTTTAAATGATGGGCTTGTCTCATGCGCATCACAGAGGTATGAGTTGGGAGTTGTAACTTTTCATTGCCGGAGACATCATTTTGACCACCTGGTTTAAGCCCCTAGTATCTCATGATGAATTTCTTTGTCTTTCCTTTCAGAACATAAGGTTTGTTCAACATTAACTATTGCCTAGTCTGCTACTTGGACAACTTGGCTCTCTCTTTTTGTTTGCTTTCTTGCCACTTAAAGACTTTTATATTTTCTTTCTGGACCTGGCACCACACGCTTCTCAATGTTTTACAAAATTATATACAACTGACATGCCCTCACATGCTACTGGTTTACCTAGCTTGAAAGGGAAAAAGCACACCTACTTTGATGCACCTTCAAATTGCACACTGCTGCCACATGTAGTAGTAGATGACCTCAGTTGCTGTGGTTACTATTCACATAATAACATTTTTGCTCACACTGGCCTGCTGTTATTGTGTCCATAAAAATCTACATAACTATTTCATAGTTCAGTCTTAAAATTAGTGTCCTCATTGGTTATTACAGTGCCAGTGTCCCATACTTCAATGCCAAGTGGTTAACTATTGCCCAAGCTACTGTCTCTGCTTGCTATTTCAGCATCGCTTTCATGGATATTAAAATGAAAAATAATCGGTTGTTGTCAAAACATTGATTCCCCAACAGGTTACCATGCATAGGATCCAAGAATATCCATACCAATAATTTGGAATGGTTTTTTGGCCTTTGGTAATCTCTGCAATGAGATTCACACACAGATGATTAAGCTCAGTTCTCTGTGCACAGGGTATGCAGTGTTTTACATATTGTTTCATATCCTGCTTGCGTGTTATCCACCAGTAATTCTCTGTGATGCACCGTTAAGTATTTTTATGGATGGGTCAAAATAGGGGGATTCTGTCAGTTGCTCTGTCATTTTCTGACTACCTCAAGCCTTTACTGCCTTTGATACAGAATTATATGCGATCTTGCAGGCATTGTAGCAGGTGAGACATTCTGTCAGCACTAAAATTCTTGTCTGTTCCAATTCTTTAAGTTCCCTTCACATGCTGAAATGTTTGTACCCAGCAGATATAGTAATCCAGACTATCCAGGATGCCCTTCTCAAACTACGACGACTGGGAAAGGAGTTGTATTTCTGATAGGTACCAGGGCACATGGGCATTGCGGGAAATGAAAGGGCATATCTAGCAGCCAAGGAGGTGTGCCTCGATACTTGGGTATTTCAGTGTGCCATCCCCCTACGTGCTATCACCTCACTGTTGAGTCATATATCAGTGGAAGAATGAGTGACTGGAAGTGACCGACAAGAAGCTCCATATAATCAAGCTCACAACTCAGCCATGGCATACCTCCTTCCAGCCACGTTGATGGGACGAGGTCCTCCTCTCTTGTCTTCGCATAGGCCATAGCCCTATGATGCATAGCTTCTTGCTCCAGCAAGAGGACCCTCCAATGTGTGGCACTTTTGGCGTGCAGATCACTGTGCGCCACATTTTATTGGACTGCATTTTATTTTCTGAACAGTGGGCTGCGGCTGATTTGCCAATGGATCTGAATTCTATCTTAGATAATGATCAAATGAATGTGGTTAGGGTTTTAAAGTTTGTGAATTGTCCAATTTTTTTACCAAGATATTGGGGAGAAGGTTTTAATTTGTTCACGCGGTGACTGGCTCACCCATTTTTTATGTAAGTGGCCAATCAGTGCAATTTCGCGTTTTCATGTGCCTTGCTTTTAGCTCTTTTCTCATTTCACTTGTGTTTTAGTCACCTGTATAACATCTTTAATTCTTTCCCATTGTCTTAGTGTAGCTGATACATTTCATTAATTTTTTCCACATTTGTTTCTTATAATGTGTGTAAGAGGGCACTTTGTGAAACAGTAAATTTATTGCAAGAAAATGAAATGCCTAAAGCTGTCCTTATGATCTTCTTTATTGTGTAGCTACTAGTTTTTGCACCATCTTCAGGCTTTATTTGATGTTGAAGGGGGTATCATGATCCATATATATACATGCTGCATCAGTGGCCAACATAACAGATTTATACAGACTATGTGTAACTGAGATGTCAGCACTCCAACCATAGTCCTACCTTTGTTGATACTGCAGCAATTAAAGGCAACCACGTTGTAACCATTATCATATCCAAGCTTTTTGCTTGAGTTTTTCTCATTGCCAATGTTATTTATTTGATAACATGATTTTTTAGGCTCACTTAACAGCAGTTTCCATTACTATTGTGTGGGTGACATTTTGACCTTTTTCTTTGCCTACATTGGCCACATAATTTGACTGTATTTGGGATCTTTTGTTGTTCCTTATGGGAGTGTTTATACAGGGAGTTCGGATTTTTCTGTCACAAACTTCTAGGACTTGTAGAGGGGAGTGAGTACATAATATTTTGAATATGAACCCATGTCTTGAAACGTACCATTTCCATTCTACAGTGGTTTCAGTTCAGATGTTTAACTCATTCTTTTTTGCTTGAAGAACTGAATTAGGCATGACACAGTAAAATTATTAGTTAACAATTCAAAAGGAAACATAGTGAAACATCTTTTTATCATTTGAGTGCATTTGTTTGTATCAATACTAAACATTACATGTTTACATTATTCTAAAACAAAAAAGTATCCAGTGTACTGTACATACAGAACAGTACCGATGCATTACAACAGTAGCTTGATGTGGCACACTCCAGCCCACCTGACATTTCTAGTGCAGTGACCAGAACTCATGCCAGCAGATCTTCCTCTGTCTCTCCACAGCAAATCTTCCTCTGTCTCTCCAAGAGTCTTGCAAATTAAACTTCGTACACGATTCCACAAGTAGTAGTCTATAGGAGTTACAGCTGGCAATTGCAGTGACCACGTGGTTGAACCACCTTGGCCTATCCATCTTTCACCATATCATCTGCTGAGATGTCTCCAAACCACACATGAGAAGTGAGGTGTTGCACCATCATGCTGAAACCAAACTTGGTAGCACAGTTTTCAAGAATGTGTCCAATACATTTTGTAGGAAGATAAGTATGCAGGACCAGTTAGCTTGAGTGTAAGGAGGTATGGCCCAATCACATGACCATCCAGAATACCTGCTGAACATTAATGCCAAACTGATGCTGAAATCCCTGAACATGTGTGGCACAAGGATTTTGGCCACCTAGACAGGGCTGTTTCACAAATTCAGAAAACACAGTCCCTAATGAACTTAAATTCATCTGTGAACAGAATTCAACATGGAAACAGGGGTGTGTTGATGATGCAGTGGTGTAAGAACCATGTGCTGTAGGCAATGAACTGTGGAAAGTCAGCTGGACCCATAGTGTGTACTCTTTGTAAGTGGTATGAATGTAATTGTTGCTCATGCAGAATGTCCCAGATGACACTGTGTCTAACAACCATTGCATGCACTATTATTTGAGTACTTGATGACGGCTTCTTTTCAATGTGATGCAGTATATCTTCTTGAAATTTGGGTGTGCAGCATTGCCATGGACCACCACAGTCCTACCTCCTCATAGTGAAGGTAACTGTTTGTCAGAGCCACTCCATAACTTGGGCAAAAAGTTCATGCAATAGCACGCTAAGTTCCGGAAAACGTTCATGGTACAGCTGACTAGCAGCTCATCTGTCACCTTGAGCTTCACTGTACGCAAGGAGTATGAGTGTGTATTCTGAAAATATGTACCAAACCATGTTTAATGTATCGGAGATGCACAGGCAGATATCAAGTGGCATCAAGTGACCATTTGACGTAGCACATGTCATCCTGTCTACTCTATTGCATACCAGGACAAGCAACTCTCAGATTTTTCTTTTTCCCTCAGGAGATGTGGACATGTTATACATCTGAATTGAAATGATCATAGAATGGGAACAGTAAGTTTCCAGACATGAGGTCCTGTTCAAAATATTGTGTACTCACTCAAAAAAATGGAAAATCATGGATGGAATGTAACAATATTATGAAAAGAATAGTTACTACTCACCATATAGCAGAGGTGCTGAGCTGCAGATAGGCACAACAAAAAAACTGTCACAAAAGAAGGAAGGAGGAAGGATAGTGGGCGAGACATTTCCCATTTCAGACCATGACAAGAGGTAGTCAAAATCCTGGCAGAGAAGGTAATTCAGTTACTCTAGTCCTGGGTGGTACTGAGTCATGAGGGAATGCTCCTCTGGAACCGGATGGTGGGACTCTGAGAGATGGTGGATGACTCAATAGATAAGGCATGGGATATCTATTGTTATACAATGTTGGGAGGGTAATTATGGTCCATAATGGCCTGAGTGAAACCCTCGGTATATTTTGAGAGGGACTGCTCGTCACTGCAAATATGACATTGACAGATGGCCAGGCAGTATGGAAGGGGTAGCAACTTTTGAAGTGAAGGTATTGGTAGGTCTAATATGGACAGAGATACTGATGTAGCCATTGTTGAGTTGAAGGTCAACATCAAGGAAGTGGCTTGTTGGGTTGAGTAGGACCAAGTGAAGCAAAGGTTTTGGAGAAATGTGAATAGTGTCTCCTCACCCTCAATCCAAATCACAAAAATGTCATCAGTGAATCTGAACCAGGTGAGGGGTTAGGATTATGGGTGTAAAGGGAAGATTCCTCTAGATGGCCCATGAGTAGGTCAGCATAGGATAGTGCCATGCAGGTGCCTTCAAAGGAGAAGTAATTGAGGGTGAGGATATAGTTGGTCATGGTGACTAGGAAGGAGGTTGTTGGTTTGGAATCCATTGGGTGTTGGGAAATGTAGTGTTCAATAGTGGTAAAGCCATGGGCATTAGCGATGTTAATGTAAAGGGATGTGGTATCAATATTGACGAGCAGGGCACCATGTGGTAAACAAACAGGAACTGTTGAGAGTTGGTGGAGGAAATGGTTGATATCTTTTATATAGGGCAGTAGGTTGTGGGTAACAGGCTGAAAGTGTCAGTCTACAAGAGCTGAGATTATCTCAGTGGGGGCACAGTAACAGGCCACAATGGGGTGTCCTGGGTGGGTGTGTCCTGGGTGGGTGGGTTTATGGACTGTAGGGAGCATGTAGGAGCTAGGAGCGCAGGGAGTGGTAGGGACGAGGAGAGAGATGGACTCTGGGAAGAGGTTTTGGGATGGCCCTAAGGAGTTGAGGAGAAACTGGAGATAATGCTGGATTTCTGGAACAAGGTCACTGCAACAGGGTTCATAGGTGGATGAATCTGACAGTTGGTGGAATCCTTCCGTCATGTAATCCTTACGGTTCGAGACAATGGAGACTTTGTCAACAGATAGGATTGGGAGATCAGGATCAGGTTTTAGGTGGTGGATTGCAGTTCTTTCTGCAGATGTAAGGATAGTTTGCATATTGAGGGATTTGGGGAATGATGGTTAGTCAAGGTTTGACTTTCAGAAATTCTGGACAGTAAACAGGTGGTGATTTGTGGGCAGTGGCGATGGATCATGAGTTGATGGAGGAGTGAACTGAGTCAGATAGGATTCAATATTGTTCTTTGGTTGAGTCTGATTGGTAGGGTTATTGGCGAAAAAGTGATCCCACTGTAGGGGCTGGGAGGAGGATAGAAGGTCTTTAACAAGTCCTACATGATTGAATTTGGGACTGGGTAAAAGGTGAGGCCTTTGGAAAGGACTGATATTTCTACAGGGCTAAGCATTTTAAAGAAAAGGTTCATGACTGTGTTTTGGGTGTGTTTCGGTTCTGGATTGTGTGGTGCAGGAGGGAGTTTTGGAGGGTAGGGTAAATGTATTAGGTCTGTGAGACAGGGTTTCTCAGCTATGAGGGCACATGGGGAAGGTTTGGAGGTTGTTGTAGAGGTGATGGACAGTGGTAGTCCAAGGCGGGAGTAGGAAGTGTGCAGGATGGAGAGGTGTGCAACCTGCACAATACAACCTCAAAGAACTCTCCACCCAGCTCACTTCCTACTCCCACTTTGGACTACCACTGTCCACCATCTCTACAACAACCTACAAACCTCCCTCACCTCCCCTCGGAGCTGGCAAACCCTATCTCGCAGACCTACTACATTTACGCCACCCTCCAAAACTCTCCCCACAACTACACAGATCCAGAACCTAAACAGACCCGAAACACAGCCATGAACCTTTCCTCCAAAAGACTTAGGCCAGCAGAAGTATCAGTCCTTTCCAAAGGGCTCACCTTTTGCCCCACTCCCAAATTAAGTCGTGCAGAACTTGTTAAAGACCTTCTCTCCTTCTCCTGGCCCCTACAGTGGAAACACTTTTTTGCCACTAACCCTACCAATCAGTCTCAACCAAAGACCAGTGTTGAACTCTGCACGAGTCAGATCACTCTTCCATTCAATCGTGATCCACCCTCATTGCCCACAAATCACTACCTGTTAACTTTCCAAAATTTCTTAAATTCAAATCTTGCCTCACCATCATTCCCTAAATCGCTCAACATGCAAACTAACCTTACATCAACTGAAAGAACTGCAATCCACCACCTAAAACCTGACCCTGATCTTTCAATCCTACCTGCTGACAAAGTCTCCATTAGTTTTATATTGAACCTCAAGGATTACGTGACGGAAGGATTCCACCAGCTGTCAGACTCATCCACCTATGAACCCTGCCACAGTGACCCTGTTCCAGAAATCCGGTAGTGTCTCCAGTCTCTCCACAATTCCTTAGGGCCATCTCTCCCTCACCCCTACCACTTCCTGCACTCCTACCTTCTACATGCTTCCTAAAGCCCATAAGACCAACCACCCAGTACACCCCAATGTGGCCTGTTTCTGTGCCCTCGCTGAGAGAATATCTGCTCTCATAGACTAACACCTTCAGCCTATTACCCGCAAACTACCCTCTTATATAGAAGGCCGACTCTCCACATTTTCTGTTTCTTTACCACACAGTGCCCTGCTCGTCATTATTGATGCCACCTCCTTGTACACTAACATCCCTAATGCCCATGCTTACTTCTATTGAACACTACCTTTCCCAATGCCCGATGGATCCCAAACCACCAACCTCCTTCCCATTCTCCATGACCAACTATATCCTCACCCTCAATTATTTGAAGACATTACCACCTGCAAACGAATCTGGGGTACGGCTATAGACACCCACATGGTACCATCCTATGCCAACCTGTTCATGGGCCATCTGAAGGAATCCTTCCTTAAAACCTAGAATCCTAAACCCCTCACCTGGTTCAGATTCATTGATGATATCTTGGAGGGTGAGGACACGGTATCCACTTTCCTCCAGAACCTCAACACCTTCTATGTCTACATCTACATAGGTACTCTGCAAATCACACTTGAGTGCATGGCATAGTGTTCACTGAACCACCTCCAAAATAATTCTCTCTGATTCCAATCTCGAGCAGCGCGTGGAAAAAACAAACACCTATATCTTTCCCTGTGAGCTCTGGGTTCCCTCATATTATTGTGATGATTGTTTCTCCCTATGTAGGTCAGCACCATCAAAATATTTTTGCATTCGGAGGAGAAAGTTGATAACTGAAATTTTGTGAGAAGATTCCAGCACAGTGAAAAACACCTTTGTTTTAATTATGTCTCCCCCCCCACCAATTACTGTATCATGTTAGTGACACTCTCTTCCCTATTTCATGATAATATAAATGTGCTGCTCTTCTTTGAACTTTCTCGATGTACTCCATTAATCCTATCTGGTAAGGATCTCGGACTGCACAGCATACTCCAAAGAGGACAGACAAGCTCAGTGTAGGCAGTCTCTTTAGTAGGTCTGTTACATTTTCTAAGTTTTCTTCCAGTAAAACGCAGTCTTTTGTTTTCCTTCCCCACAACATTTTCTGTGTGTTCTTTCCAATTTAATTTGTTCATAATTGGAATTCTTATGTATTTGGTTGACTTTTCAGCCTTTAGCTTTGACTGATTTGTCATATAACTGAAGTTTAACAGATTCGTTTTAGCACTCATGTGGATGACCTTACACTTTTCATTATTTAGGGTCAATTTCCAATTTTTGTGCCATACAGATATCATTTCTAAATCATTTTGCAATTTGCAATTTACTAGATGGTAAATGATAGCATCATCTGCAACCAACTTAAGACGGCTGCTCAGATTGTCTCCTAAATCATTTATATAGATAAGGAACAGCAGAGGGTCAATAACACTACCTTGTGGAATGCTAGAAATCACTTCTGTTTTACTCAATGGCTTTCTGTCAGTTACTGCAAACTGGAAATCCAGAAATACGGAATCAGTTAGAAATCCCATGTCAATAGCATTCAGCACTTTGTGTGTGTAAATAGCTAGTTATCTTTCACAAGAACAATGTTTTCTAAATCCGTGTTGACTGTGTGTCAATAGACCATTCTCTTTGAGGTAATTTAGATTGTTGGAACACAATATATGTTCCAAAATCCTGCTGCATTTCAACGTTAGTGATGTGGGCCTGTAATTTAGTGGATTACTTCTACTACCTTTCTTGAATATTCGTGTAACCTGTGCAACTTTCCAGTCTTTGGGTACAGATGTTTTGTCAAGTGAGCAGTTGTATATGATTGTTAAGTATGGTCCTATTGCATCAACATAGTCTGAAAGGAACCTAATTGGTATACAGTCTGGACCGGATGACTTGTGTTTATTAAGTGATTCACTACTCCGAGGATATCTACTTCAAAGTTACTCATGTTGGCAGCTGTTCTTGATTCTAATTCTGGCATATTTACTTCATCTTCTGTGGTGAAGGAATTTTGGAAGGCTGTGTTACGTGATTCTCCTTTGGCAGCACTGTTGTTGATAGTATTTCCATTGCTATCATGCAGAGAGGGCATTGATTGTGTCTTGCCACTAGCATCCTTTACATACGGCCAGAATCTCTTTAGATTTGCTGCCAGGTTTTGAGATGAAGTTTCGTTGTGGAAGCTATTATAAGCGTATCACATTGAAGTCTGCGCTAAATTTTGAACCTCTGTGAAAGATTGCCAATCTTGGAGATTTTGAATTCTTTTAAATTTGGCATGCCTTTTTCGTTGTTTCTGCAACAGTGTTCTGATGATTTTTGTGTACCATGGGCAATCAGCTTCATCGTTAATTTATTTGGTATAAACCTATCAATTGCTGTCGATACCATTTCTTTGAATTCAAGCCACATCTGGTCTACATTTACATTATTAATTTGGATGGAGTGAAGATTCTCTCTCAGGAAGGCATCAAGGGATTTTTTTCTAATAGGCATGTTTTTCGTTTATTTTTGGATTTGGGGGTTACAATATTCAGTTGCACTACGACAACCCTTCATTCACTAATCCCTGTATCCATTTTGATGTTCATTATTAGTTCAGGTTTATTTGTTGCTAAGAGGTCAAGTGTGTTTTTCACAAACATTTACTATTTGTGTGTGCTCATGAACTAACTGTTCGAAATAATTTTCTGAGAACGTGTGTAGCACAATTTCAGATGATGTTAATGTGCAACTGAACATTTAAACACACATTTTCACCAACATATCGAGAGTAAATTAAAGTCACCATCAGCTATAATTGTATGACTCAGCTAGGTGTTTGAAATTAAACTTTTCCCCATTTGCTTCACCTGGTCCTACTCAACCCAACAACCTCCTTAGGGGCTCAGCATTCGATTGCTGAGTACGGGCTTCGTGACCCCAGGGTTCCTGAGCTGGGGACTGGTAAGAGCCACCAGCTCTCTGTCAATGTAAGTTCTGGGCATACTTCAGTGACCACCGTGTGGTGCAGCGGTGGAATGTTGTGTGTTTTGGAGAACGAAGGTCTTGGTTTCATCGTCTGGACAGCAAGGAAGGTGCACATCTCAAAAAAAAAAACCTCAACCTCAAGGCATGCTACATGCCAATGAGATGAATGACTGTTGAGGTAAAGCAGTCTCTAGCAGTAACCTTTGGGTCACCTGCTCGTCAAGGAGAGCTCAGTTGGTCAGTCGTCCTGACCAGAAGTCTCAGAATCATGGTAACAGGGCATTAGTGTGCCATAACACTTTCATTGTAATCAAGTGCACAGACGGAACCTTTGAGAAGATATCCCCTTTCTATATTCACAAGGTATTGCTGGGTCTCTAAAAAGTGTCAAACGACTTTGTAGTGGGACACTTGTAGTTGAAACTGCTAATTTCAACCCAAATACCTAAGCTTCCCAGTCGAATCTGAGTTGCATAACACCCTTAAGTTTAGTAAGGGTGTGGTTAACTGTTCCGATATAATGGAGATGAACCCTGTGGAGTTACGTGAAGAATGGAAAAATGTGGGTGTCACGAAAGTGCAGAATTATATGAGGCGAGTCAATGGCAAATTGGAAAAATTGACAACATTTATTGTAACATTTAGTACTCTGCAATTGCCTGAACATATCCTTGCAGGCTATATCTGTCTTAAGTTTCACCTATTTGTTCCTAACCCAATGTGATGCTACAAATGTCAAAGATTTGGCCATACCACTATAGGGTGCAATGGGAGGGCTAAGTGTGGCAATTGTCGAGGCTCAGCTCACAAATCAGGCAATTCTTGTACACTTCCTCAGAAATGTGTAAACTGCTCCGGGGATCACGCAGAGTGGAGCAGAAAGTGTGAGGTTTACAAGAAGGAAAGGAAAATTCAGGAGTCAAAAGTTAAGAGACGCATACCCTACGGTTAAGCCAAAAAAGCTTTCAAACCTATGCAACCTCTGGTTTTTGCTACTTACTTTGCATCAGCCCTTAAGATGCCAATCACTAAGTGTGATGCCTCCACACAAACTCAGATCACAGATTAAAGTATGAGCACATGCACTTGTCAGGGGAAAATGCTCCAGTTGAAACTGAAGTCATTCGGAAGCCGTCGGCAATGGGCTTACCTCCTAAGCCACACACCACTACCCACCATCAGAAGTCAACTAAGACATCCCTGCAACCAGGCAACCACCTCCTCTCATCAGTAAAGAAAAACTTCCTTCGAAAAGTAGTTCCGCGTCCAAGAAAGCAGTAGTTAAACCTTCAGATCGGTGAGCTATCTCCCTCTCTGATGGGGACTATGCTCTGGAGGATATGGACTTCCAGTCAGAGGAACTGGAGAGCAGGAAACTGGCTAATGTTCCCCCTGACCTCCCCATTACATCACCACCAGGGAGAAAGAAAAGAACAGCCATTGCTAAACATGGCTTCCACAGGGACTTCTGTGTTGCAGTGGAATTTAAATGTGTATCGCTCACATTTAGAATAATTACAGTTTGTGGTCCTGGAGAAACCATTCTGCATCTGCTTACAAGAAACGCATTTTAAAGTTTCTGTCACACCTGCACTATGGGGTTACCACTCATACAGGAAGAATGATACTACTGTAGACAGGGCTAAAGGTAGAGTGGCTGTTTTCATTGGTGACAGATGCCACTCCTCTCCTGTCCCTCTTACCATGACCATGAAAGGAATTACTATGAAAGTTGTCACACCCTTTGATATTACAGTGTGTTCTTTGTACTTTCCAGCTAATGATGCTTTGGATGCAGACACACTGGCAGAACTTGTCTGGGCACTCCCATGCCCATTCTGAGAATATCTGCCTTCTGAATGCGGTCAGATGACATACTTTTCCACAACTAACAGGGTCTTTTTCAGCCACTGATCTTTGGTTTTGTTCCCCAGCTATTGCAGACTCGTTTTAGTGGGAAGTGGCTACAGATTTACGGTCTGCCAACTAGGGCAGTGATTGACAGGAGACCACGCAGATGGCTGATACAAAGGGCAAATTAGTTGCAGTACAGTTAACAGCCTATTTTTGAACAAAAGGATTGTGCACATGAGACGGTGACCCATAGCACTTGTGAGATCCGATGGGCTGCCGCAGAATCCATCCTTCGTTCTAGGAACCACCTCAGATGATGGCCTTTCCTTTGGTGGAATGACGACTGTTGATTGGCAATCGGGGCCAGATGAACACCTCCGCAGAACTTCAAACAATGTCCAACTACAGAAAACCTTCATGCCTTCAGACCTGTGAGAGCACATGTGGGTTGAGTGAAAAAAAGAACGGAAGAGGGCTTCCTGGAGGGAATTCGTGACTTCCAGTAATCTATCCACTTCCACTGCGCAAGTTTGGGACTCAATGAGGCAGATTTTAGGCAAGGGTGGTACACATCCCCTGATGGCATATTTAAGTAATGGGGTCTTGGTGGACTTGCCAGAAGACATGGCTCAGGTCTTAGCTGAACGCTTCTTTACTGTTACCACATCAGCCAGACAAGCTCCTGCTTTTCAGGTCTTCTGTAGGACTGCAGAGATGAGGAAGCTCAATTTCTTCTTTCATGATGAAGTAGTCTACAACCTTCTCTTATCCATGTGGGAACTGGAATCAGTTTTATCTGCAGCCAGAGACACTGTTCCAGGACCTGGTGAGACCCATTACACCATGATTCGTCATCTGTGCCCTTAAGCGAAAGGACAGCTCCTCTCTTGTTTGAATCAGATCTGGTTTGATGGATAGTATCCCATGAGCTTGAAGGAGGCAATATTAATTCAATTCTGGAAACCAGACAAGGACCGTAGTGCCCCTAACAGTTACTGGAATGTAGCTCTTACCAGATGTATGGTTAAGGTTCTTGAAGGCATGGTCAACTGCCACCTCGTCTGGCTGCTTGAATCCTGAGGCCACCTGAGCCACTCCCAGTGTGGTTTCAGATGCTACCATTCCACCCTTGAAAACTTAATTCTACTATAGACGGCGATACAAGAGTCCTTCTTACACAAGAGCCATTTGGCTTGTGTCTTTTTTGACCTCAAAAAAGCATATGATGCTACTTGGAGGTACAACATCCTTCGCCAACTACATGGTCACTTGCCACCTCTTATCCAACCCTTTCTCGATGACAGGCATTTTCGATATTGCGTCGGCGATGCCTTGTCTGACTATGTTCAGGAGAATGGGGTCCCCCAAAGCAGTGTTCTCAGTGTCATATTGTTTGCCATTGCTATCAATGGCATTTCCATGGCAGTCAGGAGCCCTGTCAAGTGCTCTTAGTTTGTGAATGACCTTGCAACCTCCTACTCTTCCTTTGATCTTGTAACGACAAGGAAGCTACAGCTGGCCATTAGAAGGCTGGAAACCTGGGCTAGGACAACTGGTTTTCGGTTCTCACCCGAGAAGACTACATGTGTCAATTTTAACCATGCTCGAAGTTTTAACCAACCAGTGCACACAATGGGAGACAACATATTACGTTTTCAAGAAACTATGTGCTTTTTGATTTTATTATTTGACTTGAAATTAACTTGGTTCCCACACCTGAAAGACCTATGAACAAAGGGCTTACAGTCATTGAATATTTTGAAATGCCTTAGTGAAAAAAATGGGGAGCTGACAAGTTCCACATCCTGCAGTTTTATAGCGCATTTGTTTGATCATGTTTAGATTATGGCAGCATGGTGTATGGATTAGCTCGTCCTTCCTACCTCAAGATGTTAGATGCTGTCCACCATGAGGGTATTTGGGTATCAACTGGAGCCTTTCAGAGCAGCCCGGTTCTGAGTCTGTGTGCAGAGGCTGGTGAACCACCACTCTGGCTTTTTTGACATCCTTTTGGCTCAACAGTGCTGAAAATCTCAGCATCACCTCAGTCATTGACATTTAGTTCTGTGGTCCAACCCACCTTTGAATGGCTGTTCAGGAATTGGTCCCATGTGACCAAGCTATTTGGGATATGTGCTATGGACTGTCTCAAGACTCTGGATCTATCAGGCATCAAAATACACAGCCAGGGATGGAACACATTGCTGCCTTGGCATCTTCAGAGAGGCCCAAAGTGATTTTAAGCTTGACACAGTACTAGAAAACCTGTACTCCAGATTATGTTTCTACAACTTTGTTTTCGTCCGTTTTAAGTACATATCACAGTTTTATCGTTGTTATGCAGATGGATCCCAGCATGAGAATGTCATTGGTTGTTCTCCTGTTTTCCCTGACATGGTTTTTAAAGTATGTTTTCCGGAACAATTTACAATTCAGAATAATATGGCATTCTGTTGGCACTGGAGGGGGTTCACAGACATGACCATACAAAGTTTCTTGTCTGTTCCAACTCGCTTAGTGCACTGCAAGCACTTCACCAACTCTATTCAGTAGATCAGCCGACTCAGGTCATCCACGACTCCTTATGACAGCTTCAGCACTGTGGCAAGGAGCTGATCTTTTGCTGGGTACCTGGCCACAACAGGATGCAGGGTAATGACATAGCCAACAAAGCCATCAAGGAAGCATATTGGGATGGTGCTGTCCATCAATGTCCCATTCCATTGTGCACACCATTATCTCATTTTCTGACAGACACATCATGAGTCAGTGAGAGACTGAATGGTTGACGGTGACAGAAAACAAACTGCGGTCACTCCAGTTGACCACAAAGGCATGGCAGACTTAAGGTCAGCCTCACCGCTGGAAGGAGGTTCTGCTTACCAGACTGCGCATTGGACGTAACCCTTCAAAACATGGCTTCCTCCTCTGGCGGGAGGATCCACCACTTTGTGGAATTTGCGACGTGCCACTTTCAGTTCAGCATATTGTGGCAATGTGTGCCCTATATACTGATATTAGGGCAGCCCTCAGTCATGATGGAGATCTGCCCACCATCCTTGCAGATACTGAGTCCCATGTTACAAGGCGGGTGAAATTTTGTGAACTGTCAGGCCTCATACCTAAATTTGGAGGGGGGGGGGGGGGGAGGGAGGCAGACTTTAATACATTATAAACTGCTCCACATGGGGGGACAGCCTTCGTCCCCACTCATGAGATTATCTGCTGTCTTTTCGTCGGGCGGCTGATGTCCATGATGTCGAATGCACCTCACTTCAGATAATAATAATAATAATAATAATAAACAATTCAACAAGTCACCTTCCTCGATGTTGACCTCCTCCTCAAAGATGGCTACATCAGTACCTCTGTGCATATCGAACC
Organism: Schistocerca piceifrons; assembly: GCF_021461385.2. Taxonomy (NCBI): domain Eukaryota; kingdom Metazoa; phylum Arthropoda; class Insecta; order Orthoptera; family Acrididae; genus Schistocerca; species Schistocerca piceifrons. The sequence continues at coordinate 782,202,160 of NC_060149.1, read as the reverse complement.
TACCAACCACCAGCAATACCTCAACTTTGACAGCAGCCGCCCATTCCATACCAAGAAGTCCCTTGTAGCCAGCCACCTGTGGGCATTGCATCTGGAGTGATGAGCGGTTCCTCTCAAAATAAACTGAAAGTCTCACTGAGGCCATTACAACCCATAATATCCCCATTCCCCCCTCCCCCCTCCCCCTCAAGCCTTGTACATAACCAGATCTCCTGTGCCTTACCTTTCCAGCCACCTGCCACCTCCAAAAGTCCCATCTTCTGGCCACAGAGGAGCATTCCCCTCGTGACTCAGTACCACCTAGGACTGGAGGAACTGAATTACATTCTCTGCTAGGGTTTTGGCTACTTCTCGTCATGCCCTGAAATGAGAAATGTCCTACCCACTATTCTCCCCACCCCCTACCACCACACACCAAATCTACACAATATTCTTGTCCATCCCTACACAACCACTGCTCAAAACCCCTTGCCTAGTGGCTCGTATCCCTGTGATAGAACTAGATGCAAGACCTGTTCCATACATCCTCCCACCACCACCACCACCACCACCACCACCACCACCACCTCCTCCTCCTCCTCCTCCTCCTCCTCCTCCTCCTCCTCCAGTCTGGTCAGAAACATCACCTATCCCATCAGAGGTGGGGCTATCTGTGAAACCAGTCATTTGATCTACAAACTAAGCTACAACCACTGTGCTGCATTCTACATGGGCATGACAACCAACAAGCTGTCTGTCCATGTTAATGGCCACCGAAACAATGTGGCCAAATAACAATTGGACCATCTTGTTGCTGAGCACACCACCGAACACAATGTTCTTCATTTCAATAACTGCTTCACAGCCTGTACCATATGGATCCTTCCCATCAACACCAGCTTTCCTGAATTGTGCAGGTGGGATCTCCCAGCAATAGATCCTATGTTCCCATAACCTTCCTGGTCTCAACCTTTGTTAGGCATTGTCATTACCCATCTAGGTCCTTCGTTTTACCCATTACAGCACTACACAGCCCTCTATTCCACCAATGCACCCGATCTTCTTAGTCTTTCCTTACCCGCTACCCCTCCCACCCTCCATCTAACACCCTTCCCCCCCCCCCCCCCCCACCCCAACTGCACCTTGCTGCCCTATCCTCATTTCACCTTATCTCTGCACACTACCCCAGCAGCACTGTACTGTCCCCCCACCTTACCCTACTATCCCTCCCCTTCCCTCCCCCCCCTCTTCCTTACCCTACCCAGTTGCCTTTCCCATCATGCGCATAGTCTGTCATCAACTGCCAGGAACTGGTAATGTATGTGTGAATTGCATTTGTGTGTGTGTGTGATAAAAAGAAAAGTGCGTGTGTGTTCTTGCAAGAAGCAGACATTATTAATGTTTATTTCTCTAATGTTTGCTAACAAGGCTTCTATTATGATTATGTTAAGGCTGTTTTTTTTTATATATATATATATATATAAAGAAATGGCACATCTTTCATTAAAAGTATTTATGTGCCCATTGTAAAGGTTTGACTGCATCGAATGAGATTCTGTGCCTCGAGTGCCTCATAATCATTACATTTTCCCTGTGGTCTAGGTACTGACTGACATTTTTATCCTTCATTCTTATGATAGGCTTTGACAGCCTCTGTAGAATTAAGAATATTTACACTCATCTGCAATGTGTTTTTATTAGAGTGACAAATTCACCAATTAAAATTGTTGCTGCATCATACATTACCATAATACCAACCTAAACCAGATTATTCACTACCAATTCATTTTTTGTAGTACATTGCAAAGGATGGAAAAGCAAAGAGGATTTAATTTTATTCCTTATAACACAACTTCGAAGTGCCATTTGTAATGTTTAAAGTAAGTGAGAGAGTGGAGTGAATCTGCTGGTAGTTTTGCAGTTACTCTGGTACAGAAGTACACCACAGTTGAGTGATAAGTAAACATGTATCTCAAAACTTGTACGGAACTAAAGCTCACCACACAAACATTTGCACATGAATGTTGTTGTAATCAACTGCATGTGGTGCATGGAACAGTCGGATTGCTGTGCTTGTTCATTGCAGTGAAATGCTGTCACAGAAATAAGTTATTTGTAGTGGTGAATGTAGACAAAACATATGTTTATTTATGTCTCATGTATCTTGTGGAGTCTAGTTGCTTCACCAGGCTAACTGTTCCATTTTCGCTACAGGTGAATATGCTGGAACACAAGGCCTTGGATTACTGCGCCTGCATTCAACTTTCCGTCATGATCTTAAAATATATGCATCAGATGAAGGACGGGTGCAAATGACAGCAGCTGCATTTGCTAAAGGCTTATTGGCACTTGAAGGAGAACTCACACCTATCTTGGTCCAAATGGTGAAAAGCGCAAATACGAACGGTTTATTAGACAATGATTGTGAATCAAGTAAATACCAAAATATGTAAGTAATTGTTTATAATGTACAAAATTTCAATTTATAAATTTATCAGACTCTTTGTTATCGTATTTGGTTGTTATGTAATTGACAAGATAAAAGTCTCATATCAGATCATCCATTTTTGCAACACTGAGACTCAAGTGCTGGAACAGATAACTGGATGAGTGTCTATTAAGTTGCCTGAAGAGAGGAATTAGCAAAATGCAACATAATAGGATATAACCACCCTAAAATATTTGCTCATTATATATTTAATTCGTGACTGCAAACTTTGCTGTCCATTATTTACAAGGGTCAGCCAAAAAATTATGTCTCGTGTTTTTATTTTTGTTTTTTAAGAAAAATAATTGCCATATACATAGGATAACAGCTACAACATTCACGATTAATTTGTCATTTTTCAGTATAATCACCATGTTTGAGCAGTTTTCCCTCCACCTTGGAATGAACTTGTATACCAGCGTGGTAAATACCATAGTCCTGCTTGAAAAAATCTCATCTTCAGTCACAATGTTTGCCAACATTTCCTCTCATTCCTCTCTGAAGTGATACAACATATTAGATGCAAACATTTTCCTGGCTTTTTTATTCTGGTCGATCAACATGTTCAGTACACAGTCGGTGAATATCTTGGAGTAGCCAGTTTTTCAACAATGCCCATCAGACTGACTTTCCTGATAGGTAAACAGTGACACAATCTGTTGTTACCAGACAATCATAATGGCTCAGTTGACACACCCGATGTTGTGTGAAGTCACTGCAGTCACTGACTTGCTGCTCTGCTCTGAATTGCATCATCCAACTGTGTTTGCCCTCCAGCTTCTCTACTGCATTGAACACTTCATCTAGTGATGCTGAGAATGCAGTTTGGCATTTCACCCTCTGCACCAAGGAACTCAATTGCTGAAAGCTGTGTTTGTGCCAGCCATTTTCTAAACTTATACAGTGCTACCATCTTTTGATGTAGGATGCTGATATTGGAGTAGACTGTAGAAGAAAGATTGAGGAGGTGTGCAAAATTCATGATTACTACATTACAAACTTAATGATGGAGAAAAGAAGAGGTATTACATTATGTACTTTGTATACATAACCTGGTATTCCATTGTCCATATCATATTTCCAGAGTGTAACAATTTTGGTGTTTTTTAGAATTAAAGACATTTCAGTATCTAGTCATGTGGTACACAAAATGTCTTTCTATAGTCTGTCCGTGCCACACCTAAATATCATGTTGTTTGTCATTTTTCTGTATTATTTTATTAAAAGGTAGTACAGTTTAACACTCCATGTGATTTCTGAAGAGCCTTTGTGATTCACTGGGAGAAGAGCTCATAGTATATTTCAAATTCTGAGTCAAAAGCTTATGTTGATGGCAGAAGTTGTGGCACTTCTTGTGCTTCCTAATTCTCTGTGCATGTGCTACAATTTTCTCTTCAATGATAGTGAGTGGTGGTGGTGGTGGTGGTGGTGGTGCTGGGAGGAAGGTTCTGCAGGAAGATTAAAGAGTGTCTTCGCCGTTGACACAAACCTGGAATGTTTAGCTACTGATTTTGAACCAGATGACCTGAATTTTGGTAAATGGAATGGGATGTTATTGATGCCACTAGAACAAATATGTGCTTGAATTTTTCTGATGTTATTAGCATTGATGGAAATTAATTACTTTACTCTTACTGCTACCCTTACACTTAAAGTAAACTTATGTGTGTGTGTGTGTGTGTGTGTGTGTGTGTGTGTGTGTGTGTGTGTGGATGGATGGATGCGTGGGGGCAGGGGAAGGGGGGTTGTAGGGTGTGTGCACGTGCAACTTCTGTATGTTTGTAGTGAAGGGCTTTCTGTGTATGTTCTGACCTATGCTTTTTTCATGTAATTGGATGCAGGGCCAAAGCTCGTCTTCATGAACTTATGCAAAAGGATGCTGACTTCACAAAAGAGGACCGTGAGAAGATTAATCCGTGCAATGCAATAAGTATCAATACTGCATTGGACTTTGTGAAGAACCCTGTTAAGTGCTGTGAGCATGTCCATCAACTGATTCAAAAACTGATGAATATTGTAAGGATTAAAAAAGATGATGTGAAAACTAAAGGTGAGCTTCTTAATTGTGTCTTTATCACTTGCTAGAAATGTGATACAATGGCTTAGTCAATAGTGAACTCTAATGACTGTTGACATACAGATTGCTCATTGTAAACATTAGTTTCCAGTCACTGCCACTCTTTGTAATGATTTACTGAATAGGTTTCTCAAACCCTGTGTATGAGAGTGATTGTAAGATGAATCTACCATGGCTGTGTGAAAATGTAGAGGTGCTTCACCCAATGGTCCTAATTGGAATATTTTAGACCTGATAGCTACAAACAGATCGGACAATATCAGGAGCATCAGAATAGAGATGGGGATTAGTGATCAAGATTTCATCATAGCCACAATAATTACTAAATATAATAAATCCATCAGAGAGGTTTGGAGAGTTTTTACACTGAAAAAGCTGATAAGTAGTTATTAGCATCCATCTTATACTATGAATACATGTTATTTAGTTCCAGTATGATGGAATTATGGGAGTTGTGGACAAAGTTTAAACTAATTACAAATCACGCTCTAGAGAAGTATGCCAAGTAAGTGGTTAAGGGTTGGAAAGACCCACTGTAGTTTAATAACCAAATTCAGAAAATGAAGATTGTTACTTTGTAGGTTCAAATAACAATGCAAAAATGTTGACAGGAAAAAGTTAGTAGAAATATGGGCATCTATAAAAAGATATCAATGCATGAAGAGTAAAACTACCACCAGCATAGGTTAGTAATTCTTGCCAAGAATCTATAAACTTTTGGTCCCACATAAAGTAACTGAGGGAGTTGGAGGCTTCTATTCAGTCACTTGTCAACCAGCCTGAAGTGACAATAGAAGACAGCAAAAGAAAAACTGAAGTTTTGAATCTTGTGTTTAAAAACCATTCAAAAAATCATTGATACAAATATACCATTGTTACACCACTGCACAAACTCCCATATGGAGGACATAGAAACAGACATCTGTTGTGTTAAAAAGCAGATGAAGCAACTGAAAGCAAATAAGTCATGAGGTCCAGATGGATTACTGCGCCTGCATTCAACTTTCCGTCATGATCTTAAAATATATGCATCAGATGAAGGACGGGTTACTTTGTTAAAACTCCCATATGGAGGACATAGAAACAGACATCTGTTGTGTTAAAAAGCAGATGAAGCAACTGAAAGCAAATAAGTCATGAGGTCCAGATGGAACCACAGTTCAGTTTCGTAGAAAGTAGTCTTTGGCTATTGTTCCTTACTTATCTTGCACTTACTGTGAATCTCTTGTTCAGTGCAAAATCACAAGCGGCTGAGAAAAAAATCACAGGTGATTCCTGCATATAAGTAAAGAACAGACCTGTACAATTACAAGTGAATACCCTTATGTCAATTTGCTGCAGAATTCCAGTGTAATAAATTTCCTTGAGGGCTTCTATTCATGAATTAACACCGATTTAGAAAACTTTGTTTGTGCAAAAATCAAATGATCAGTGGATGAAGGACAATTGGAAGATTCCATATCCCTAGATTAACAGAAAATGTTTGAAAATTCTAGATCCTTAAATTTACAGAAAATGTTTGACATAGTGCCACACTGCAGCATGTTAATGAAAGTCTGAGCATATGGAATAGTAAACAGTAGAGGTCCATTAAGTGAAATAAAAAGGAGATTTGAAAATTTTGGAATTTGAAAATAATTTTCCCCTGTACGGGAATATAAATGACAGATGAATGACCACAGGTTGTAGATACATGCTTGCAACATATCGAAGTTTGTATCTGGCCCTTATGCATGCTCAGATAGCCCAATGGTAACACAGCCACTCGTGATAAATGGGAACTCACGTTCATGGCACTAAATCTGTTTCCTCATTCAGTCATAGATATAGGTATAATTTTGTCTGCTTTCACAAGTTCTTTCACAGAAGTGGGACTGTGTTGTGGCTTTGCTTCATAGATTCTAAATTTTTAACTAATGATGTACATGTGCTTTCACGTAGTTGAAAATCCACCTTCTTACATAAACGAGGGATTGACGTGTCACCGTAACACACACATTCATTTCTGAATTTATTATTACTGCACAAGCACTGCAAAATCATATTGATCCACTGACAGTGGGTAAGCTGCTTTTATTTAGAAAGTCTCCCCTGTACGGGAATATAAATGACAGATGAATGACCACAGGTTGTAGATACATGCTTGCAACATATCGAAGTTTGTATCTGGCCCTGAAGCATGCTCAGATAGCCCAATGGTAACACAGCCACTCGTGATAAATGGGAACTCACGTTCGAGTCTTGGTCCGGCATAAATTTTCATTGTCATCATTCCATTATAAAGTTCATGGTTGTACATATTTGCAACTGCAATTACATTTCATGTCTTTTACTATCATCTGAATGTGCAGTAAGTCACCTCTTTTCAGGTTTTCTTAAGAATGCTAAGGACTGAAGAAGTTCTGTTTTCCATAAAGCATGATAATACTTTGCAGAATTTCTAGGCTCTCATAAAGCACATTAATTCCATTATAAGCAACCACTTGTCAGATATTTTATCAAATTTAGATTTCTCAAGAATTGAGTGAGAACCATCATGACTCAGTTTTTCAAAAAGGTGGGCATGAGATTTTTCACTTTAACAAGAGCTCGAACAGCAGTAAATGATGAATCAACTCAGCATATGTGAAAAATGTGGCCTAGTTTTAATAGCTGAGAAGATAATACTTGTCAAATACCCTTTAGAAGTCTCTGATTTTTGGGACTATGAGAAAACACAGAACATAAAGAGTCTCAAAAAAATCCAAATTTGGCACACATCTGTCAATCTGTCACATCATTCACAATGTCATGGGCAGCTAGATCCATTTTGTGGTTCATACAATGCACAACAATTACGTACTTATGTAAATGATAGTGCACTTAGAGCGGCTACACCTTTGTAAGATGCAAGCACATTGTTTATGTACCACCTGATGCGATACCTATGGTTTTTTAGTACATTATACTTAATGTTATTATTTTAAATAGCTGCTAACAGTGTACTGAAAAAAAAAAGAAAAAGAAACGTTTTCCTTTCCCACATTATAATTAAAAAATATAAAATAAATTGCAGGCAATACCCACAAAGGACATACCTACATATATTATGAAACAGGTTTAATTGGAAATTGTTGTACCTTCATACGTCATGATACAAAAGTTTGTACCCAATTCTATAAGGAAGTTTGCAAGATTCTTTTTTATTTCTTTTCATACAAATGTTGATATTTTGGTATGCATGGTCAGAATGAAATGTATTACTGACTGAAAACCATTAAACTTTTGTACTTCACTGTGGGACATGATGTGAACGATAATTTCTGTCTAGATATTACATATACAGATCTCAACAACAAAGTAGTTGTGATACATTTACTTGATATTGCTTTCCCCACAACTTTTCACTTTTACTCGTGCATTTTTCTTTGTCTTTGTTATGTATTATTTCTATGCAGTTCATGTGTGATGTGCACTTTGCATAGTCACGAATTTTATCAATTAGGTTTTTGGCATTATCACCAGCTAAAAACACTTTTTTGACATGTGCACATTCCATGCAAATTTTTGAAAACACTGTTTTAGTGTCATTTACAGTTGGCCATGGTTTTGTCTTATCTCATTTTTGAAAACTTGATAAAGCAACATAATTCCTCTCAATAATTTCAAACCTACTTCTGCTCCCATTCCTACCATTAGACTTCTCACAGTTTTCAGTCGCCAAAGATTCAATATCTTTCTGTTTGTTAGCACCATTCACAGTCTGTTTTAACACTCTTAACACCATTGTTACTATCCAGACAATCAATGTTTGCACTAGTTTCCAGTAATACACTGCTCTTATGGACTGATGAAATTTTATTTTGTTTGAAAGACATGATGAAATTCCATAGTTCTTACAGACCTGCTCACAGGTAACGGACATCGAAGCTGACAGCAGGAGAACGATGATTCAGTTTGAAATTTTTAAATACGTAACACTTTTTCCAGAATTACTGAGCAGGCATGTTAATTTTAAAATAGCAATACTCAAATGGGAATTCCTGGAGGGAAGATGATATTTTTTCCACTTATCTCTAATGAGAAAATTTAGAAAACTAGCATTTGTGACAGACATTCCTGCTGCCATCACCACAAATCTTGCCTAAGGACTGCAGATACATGGTAGGGGAAACAATGGCTTATACAGAAGCATATAAACATTTGTTCTTCCCCCACTTCTTTCAGAAGTGGAACAAGAAAGAGAATGACTAGCAGTGGCAGTAGGTAGCCTCTTCCATGAACCATATAATGGCTTGTAGAATGTGTATGTGATGTATATATAGAACTATGAACAGTGAAAGACATATTCCTTGTTACTGGAATTTAGTTGCCCTGACAGGCAGGTGGGAACAGTTGAAGGGGATTTTTTGGGGGGGGGGGGGGGGAGTGAGACATTTACGTAAATTATCCTACCTCCATTGTGTGGCATGCCAGGTTCAGAGATTGTGGAAACAGTATACTAATATTTGTCACATGATTGTTTTAAAATCGTCAGTGTCTTTCGGCTGTCTGAGAGTTCATAGATTTTATTCTGATGGCAGGTTTTACCATCTGTCTGTCTTGTGTTCATTTATTTACCAATACATAAATACTTCACTAAATGTCATGAGTATACTTCCTGCATGCGATCTGTGGAATGGAGTGGGAAAGCTGGAAAATTATTCTGGTGCACTATTCATCTCCTCCTCTACAGGAGCATGTGGCCTGTTCATTACGAATATAGATGTATGTATGTTACAGTCTGAGTGAATGGACTCTTTGTGATGTTGACCCACCTGACAGATTAAAGCTATATTGTGTAAGTAACTTATGAAGAGGGAAGAGACTGGAGAATACTTCATTGACAGGGTCATTTGAACAAATCTAATGACCAACCAATAGTTTAAATTTGCCAGCCTTTTCTTTTTTTTCCTTTTGCTCCTAACACAAAATTAAATTGTCTCAGCTGACATATTACTGATGATTGTAGTGTTACTTAAAAAAACAATGTTGTCCCATTGTAGTAATTTTTCTGAACATTCATCTCAAAGGATAGACGTACAAAGAGTATACATGACTTTATTGGACATTTTCTTGGGCTGTGCCCTTGGAGTTACTGTATGATCAAGTGAACATTACATTGTAAAACTGATGACATGCTTGAGCAATTGATAGTTGTGGTGGTGGTGGTGGTGATAGTTGTAGTTGCAGATGCAGCAGCTGTAAAGACTGTATTGCATACAGTGTACCATGAGTACTTGATTGAAGGGGAATTACAATGTTAATGCTCACTCTGGCATCCTTTGATAGATTAGCAGAATCATTTCCTCCAGATCTGTCAGCTGGTCTAAGTGACGTACCACAGATATCTTGCACAAGAAGAATTTCCTGACGACTTGGCAATGATGGCGCCGATAGAAAAGTGTAGTGGCACTGTGCTCTCGTCCAAAAGTTCCACCACTAAGACCAGGCTGATGGTTAGAGAGTGTGTAACCCTCTGCTGATGTGCCCAGTTCCAGTAATGTGTCAGAGATGCTTAGCTCAGTTGCTTGAAATCTTGGCGGTACCTGCCACTAATCTATTACTACAGATTTTCTTCAGATATCAGATATTGTCTGAACATATTCATTTGTCGATGGGGACTAACATCATTGTTGTTTACTGTGTACTAGGTGGTTATAATTAAACTAACAGTTATAATTAAACTGACAGTCTTCCAAGTGCTACAGCGCAGTCTGCATACATTGCGGGGCACTAGAACATCGTAGGTATGTTCGTTAATTGATGTGCTCACAGAGTATGCTGAAAAAAATATTTCCTTTTTTTGCAACCAGGTGAAGAGATGATACTGTAAGCAGTCATAATGTAATGTGGGTGCAGGAAAAGGGGAGGAATGAACAAACACTTGATAACAGTGGTTCCAGCACATTTATTAGGATATGGTCACAAGCTACAAGACATGTTAAATATAGTCTCCTGACTAAGCAACATGCATGGCACAGTCAACAGTTGCTCACAGCATATCTGGTGTAATCAGAATGATATGTTGTATATTGTCCTTCAGATCAGTTAGTGTCCAGATACATTTCTGATAGACACTATCTTTCAAATATCTCCACAACCAGAAGTAACATGAATTTAGGTCGAGCGATATGGTAGACCACACATTTTGAAATTGCCTAGAGATGATGCGGTAGTTACTGAAGATTTCTCAAAGCAAATCTTTCACCTGAGATTATTCAAGCTTTCACAGTGTATGTGTTGTAAATAGTCTCCACAGGTTTGCTGCCAGATGACATTTGCAAATTCCAAAACATTTCCTCATATCTAGCCACCAGCAAGGTTGAAGCACCTGAAGATGTTGGACAGTTGCTTCAAGGAAATACAGGGTTATTACAAATGGTTGAAGCGATTTCACAGCTCTACAATAACTTTATTATTTGAGATATTTTCACAATGCTTTGCACACACATACAAAAACTCAAAAAGTTTTTTTAGGCATTCACATATGTTCGATATGTGCCCCTTTAGTGATTTGGCAGACATCAAGCCGATCATCAAGTTCCTCCCACGCTCGGCGCAGCATGTCCCCATCAATGAGTTCGAAAGCATCGTTGATGCGAGCTCGCAGTTCTGGCACGTTTCTTAGTAGAGGAGGTTTAAACACTGAATCTTTCACATAACCCCACAGAAAGAAATCGCATGGGGTTAAGTCGGGAGAGCGTGGAGGCCATGACATGAATTGCTGATCATGATCTCCACCACGACCGATCCATCGGTTTTCCAATCTCCTGTTTAAGAAATGCCGAACACCATCCTGTTCAAAGATGAAGTCGGCGCTGTCGGTCTCCAGTTGTGGCATGAGCCGATTTTCCAGCATGTCCAGATACACGTGCCCTGTAACGTTTTTTTGCAGAAGAAAAAGGGGCCATAAACTTTAAACCGTGAGATTGCACAAAACACGTTAACTTTTGGTGAATTGCGAATTTGCTGCACGAATGCGTGAGGATTCTCTACTGCCAAGATTCGCACATTGTGTCTGTTCACTTCACCATTAGGAAAAAAATGTTGCTTCATCACTGAAAACAAGTTTCGCACTGAACGCATCCTCTTCCATGAGCTGTTGCAACCGCGCCGAAAATTCAAAGCGTTTGACTTTGTCATCGGGTGTCAGGGCTTGTAGCAATTGTAAACAGCAAGGCTTCTGCTTTAGCCTTTTCCGTAAGATTTTCCAAACCGTCGGCTGTGGTACGTTTAGCTCCCTGCTTGCTTTATTCGTCGACTTCCGCGGGCTACGCGTGAAACTTGCCCGCACGCGTTCAACCATTTCTTTGCTCACTGCAGGCCGACCCGTTGATTTCCCCTTACAGAGGCATCCAGAAGCTTTAAACTGCGCATACCATCGCCGAATGGAGTTAGCAGTTGGTGGATCTTTGTTGAACTTCATCCTGAAGTGTCGTTGCACTGTTATGGCTGACTGATGTGAGTGCATTTCAAGCACGACATACGCTTTCTCGGCTCCTGTCGCCACTTTGTCTCATTGCGCTCTCGAGCGCTCTGGTGGCAGAAACCTGAAGTGCGGCTTCAGCCGAACAAAACTTTATGAGTTTTTCTATGTATCTGTAGTGTGTTGTGACCATATGTCAATGAATTGAGCTACAGTGAATTTATGAAATCGCTTCAATCATTTGTAATAGCCCTGTATTGTGGAATTTACACAATGTCTTCCAGCAGCAAACCTGTGAAGAATATTTAAAAATCTTTCACCTGGCAAGTGACATGCGGTGTCACTCTATCTTGTGTGAAAATAGTGGCATGGACATAGTTGCATTCTTGCAAAGCTAGAATCATGTGGTGCGCAAGGAGGTTTATAATGTGCAGATGTCACTGTACACATAAAAGCTGATTAGTTATCATCTCATGGAAGGAAAACAGACCGAGAATGAAGGTACTTGTGAAACCACCCACAGTCACATAATCTGAGTACTGTGGTTGTTCTTGCACAACATGTGGTGGAGTAGAGCCCCATATGTGACAGTTCTGTGCATTCATGGTACAATGCATATTAAAATGTGCCTTGTCCATCCAAAGAATATTTCATCCATTTCCAGTTGTGCCAAAAAAAATGAAGGGAAAGTCGTAGCATTTTAGCCTGTCTTTGGGCTTCATTTGGTGCACATTCTGAACTTTTTAGGGATACCATTGTAAAATATGCTGCAAAATGTTTTGAACTGTTGACCAGGGGAGAGAGAGTTCTCATGACACAGCTCGATCACTGGCTACAGAATTTGGGGCATGTGCTGCATGGTCGGCTATAGCTACAGCAAATTCATCAACAACTGCCATGGGAATGGGCCACCCCCCTCTCCCTATGCATTCATCTACTTTTTCAAATCTCTTGGTCATATTGTTTAGCCAGTTTATTGACATGGGGTCTCTCTGCAGCTGTTTCTGTTGGTGATATTCCTGCAATGTAGTGCTGCTATTGGTGCCTTGGGGAGTATGCAGTAGAAACTGAACTGCACATCTTGAACTACAGCAAAGGTATTGTGATTGCAGGGATTTGGTTGACATTCCCAGAGAAGAACTGAAAGCTGAGTGGACCCAAGAAGGCATTATGATGTGCAAAACATAATGAAAAGGGTGGATTGCGATCTAGTGAAGTCAGACTCATTCATACCATCTTTGAACTGTATGGAACTTCTAGAATATATCAAGGCAGGTTTTCTTTGCCTAAGTGTCTGGCCTTATGTCCCCAACCCAATGCCCAGTTTTAGGTACCAGTGCTTTGGGCACACTACTCTTGGTTGTAAGGAAGAAGCCACTTGAGGCAAATCTGTTCAGGCCATCCACACTTGAGTCAGTAGTTAATCTCCTCCAAAGAGTGTAAATTGCTTTGGGGATCATACTGTTCGCAGTGGGGACTGCAGTGTCTTCCTTGAAGAAAGGAAGATACAGGAAATTAAAACAACAAATCACATCCTGTATGGTGAGGCCAAAACCATCTATAAGGCCATGCAAGCCCCCACGTTCGCTGTCTCCTGTACTTCTGTTCTTAAACAGCCAAGCCAGAAGGCCGATGCTGCTACATACATGGAGGTTGTTAGTGTCAGCACTAGTACCTGAGTTTGTCACTGCACTTGTGTCGCTGCAGTTATTTCAAAGCCCACACCTCCTCTCAGAACATCAGAAGAGGTCATGGTGGCTGATGTTCCAGAGCTCCCTGCTCATCCAAAGATTGTCTGGTCCACTGTCCAGCACTGCCCCTGCCAGCTCTGTGGCTGCGACTCTGAAGCCTCTCGATGCAAAAAATGAAAGCTCAAGGCAAAGAACCAGCTGCTGACAAGAGACAAGAAGTAAGCAGACTGATAATGTCAGCTTTGCTGTCTCTTACATCTCTCACAATTTGTCTTTGTGGCTGACGGATCTCAATTTCAGCATAGGGCTTTTGTCTCACCCCAAGACCAAGCCTCCAACTAATATGGGCTCACCTCCCTGGCAGAAAGACACAATGAAAGTGTAAGCTCCATGATAAATGGCTCCCATACTGCAGTGGAACATGAATAGGTTCAGAACACAGGTGGAGGAACTGAAACTCCTAGCACAGGAATGCCAATTGTGCTTGTGGTTGCAGGAAATGCAGTTTATAGTTTCTGATGCCCCAGTAAAATGGGTCTGCACCCTTCATCGCAAGGATGACGTGACTGAGGAGAGAGCCAAGGGAGGTGTTGCAGTGTTTGTCAGTCACAAACACCACTCCTCTGCCCTCCACTTGCTTACTGACCTACAAGCCATAGATTAGATTAGATTAGATTAGATTAATACTAGTTCCATGGATCATGAATACGATATTTCGTAATGATGTGGAACGAGTCGAATTTTCCAATACATGACATAATTAGGTTAATTTAACAACATACTTAAGTTAATATAACAACTTTATTTTTTGTGTTTTTTTGTTTTCTTTATTTTTTATTATTATTTTTTATTATTATTTTTTTTAATATTTTTTTTTTTTTCCTTAATTTATATCTAAAAATTCCTCTATGAATAGAAGGAGTTGTCATTCAGAAATTCTTTTAATTTCTTCTTAAATACTTGTTGGTTATCTGTCAGACTTTTGATACTATTTGGTAAGTGACCAAAGACTTTAGTGCCAGTATAATTCACCCCTTTCTGTGCCAAAGTTAGGTTTAATCTTGTATAGTGAAGATCGTCCTTTCTCCTAGTATTGTAGTTATGCACACTGCTATTACTTTTGAATTGGGTTTGGTTGTTAATAACAAATTTCATAAGAGAGTACATATACTGAGAAGCTACTGTGAATATCCCTAGATCCTTAAATAAATGTCTGCAGGATGATCTTGGGTGGACTCCAGCTATTATTCTGATTACACGCTTTTGTGCAATAAATACTTTATTCCTCAGTGATGAATTACCCCAAAATATGATGCCATATGAAAGCAATGAGTGAAAATAGGCGTAGTAAGCTAATTTACTAAGATGTTTATCACCAAAATTTGCAATGACCCTTATTGCATAAGTAGCTGAACTCAAACGTTTCAGCAGATCATCAATGTGTTTCTTCCAATTTAATCTCTCATCAATGGACATACCTAAAAATTTGGAATATTCTACCTTAGCTATATGCTTCTGATTAAGGTCTATATTTATTAATGGCGTCATACCATTCACTGTACGGAACTGTATGTACTGTGTCTTATCAAAATTCAGTGAGAGTCCGTTTACAAGGAACCACTTAGTAATTTTCTGAAAGACAGTATTGACAATTTCATCAGTTAATTCTTGTTTGTCAGGTGTGATTACTATACTTGTATCATCAGCGAAGAGAACTAACTTTGCCTCTTCATGAATATAGAATGGCAAGTCATTAATATATAATAAGAACAACAAAGGACCCAAGACTGACCCTTGTGGAACCCCATTCTTGATAGTTCCCCAGTTTGAGGAATGTGCTGATCTTTGCATGTTACGAGAACTACTTATTTCAACTTTCTGCACTCTTCCAGTTAGGTACGAATTAAACCATTTGTGCACTGTCCCACTCATGCCACAATACTTGAGCTTGTCTAGCAGAATTTCATGATTTACACAATCAAAAGCCTTTGAGAGATCACAAAAAATCCCAATGGGTGGTGTTCGGTTATTCAGATGATTCAAAATTTGACTGGTGAAAGCATATATGGCATTTTCTGTTGAAAAACCTTTCTGGAAACCAAACTGACATTTTGTTAGTACTTCATTTTTACAGATATGTGAAGCTACTCTTGAATACATTACTTTCTCAAAAATTTTGGATAAAGCTGTTAGAAGGGAGATTGGACGGTAATTGTTGACATCAGATCTATCCCCCTTTTTATGCAAAGGTATAACAATAGCATATTTCAGTCTATCAGGGAAAATGCCCTGTTCCAGAGAGCTATTACACAGGTGGCTGAGAATCTTACTTATCTGTTGAGAACAAGCTTTTAGTATTTTGCTGGAAATGCCATCAATTCCATGTGAGTTTTTGCTTTTAAGCAAGTTTATTATTTTCCTAATTTCAGAGGGAGAAGTGGGTGAGATTTCAATTGTATCAAATTGCATAGGTATGGCCTCTTCCATTAACAGCCTAGCATCTTCTAATGAACACCTGGATCCTACTATATCCACAACATTTAGAAAATGATTATTAAAAATATTTTCAACTTCTGACTTTTTGTTCGTAAAGTTTTCATTCAATTTGATGGTAATACTGTCTTCCTCTGCTCTTGGTTGACCTGTTTCTCTTTTAATAATATTCCAAATTGTTTTAATTTTATTATCAGAGTTGCTGATTTCAGACATGATACACATACTCCTGGATTTTTTAATAACTTTTCTTAATATAACACAGTAGTTTTTATAATTTTTGATAGTTTCTGGGTCACTACTCTTTCTTGCTGTCAGATACATTTCCCTTTTCCGGTTACAAGATATTTTTATACCCTTAGTAAGCCATGGTTTGTTACAAGGTTTCTTACGAGTATATTTAACTATTTTCTTGGGGAAGCAGTTTTCAAATGCATTTACAAAAATGTCATGAAATAAATTATATTTTAAATTGGCATCAGGTTCACGGTACACCTCATCCCAGTCTAACTGCTGTAGGCTTTCCCTGAAATTTGCAATTGTTAAATCGTTGACTGAACGTACTACTTTGGAGGACTGTTTAGTATTGCTGAATGGAGCTATGTCATATATTGTAACTAGCTGTGCACTGTGATCAGAAAGACCATTCTCAACAGGCTGAGCATTTATCTGGTTAAACTTATCTTGGTCTATAAAAAAGTTATCTATCAGTGAGCTGCTATCCTTTACCACCCGAGTAGGAAAATCAATAACGGGTGTCAAATTGAAAGAACCGAGTAATACTTCAAGGTCATTTTTCCTATTACCCTCTTTCAGAGAATCTACATTGAAGTCCCCACAAATAATAATTTGCTTCCCCCTGTCTGACAGATAGCACAACAAGGAGTCCAAATTTTTCAGAAATAGATGAAAATTTCCTGATGGGGACCTATATACAGTTACAATTATAAATGTGCCTTTATTTAATTTAAGCTCACAGGCACATGCTTCTATATGTTTCTCTACACAAAACTTTTTTGTTTCTATACTTTTTGCACAATGATAACTTTTGACATATATGGCAACTCCTCCTTTCTCCATATTTTCTCTCATTACATGTGCAGAGAGCTTATAACCACTCACATTTACCTTATCCATATCAGTAACAATGTGATGCTCAGACAGGCATAGTATATCTATTTCATTCTCAGCTTCTAAATCTTCTAAACAAACCAGAAGCTCATCTACTTTATTCTTTAAACTCCCAATATTTTGATGAAATATACTTACCTTATTTTTAATTATACTTTTATGAGAACCTTTCCTTATTCTAACATTTGCAGTACTCGCCTGTCTGAGTTTCTCATTGTGCTTAGGCCTAGTTCCTATACCAGTGGTCACATGGTGTTCAGAGAGGCAGATTATGTCAATTGGGTTGAGTGACTTTAATTCATTAATGCAATTACCTAGGACTGAGATACAACATGGTGGAGATAAAATTTCTGGTGATTGGTGAAAATTTATAATTGATAGCTGTGATTGGTGATCCAATGTGCTAGAATTGTGCTGTTTAATTTCTTTCCTAAACTGAAGATTTGTTTCAATCCTGACCTCTCGTAGAACTTGACATCTTTCTGTCTTACCTATCCTAAAAAAGGTGCTGCTCCAACACCTGTAACCACTGGTATATTACCATTCATGGCAGTGCCTCCCCCCCTTAAATTTCCTGCTATTACCCCAGCCAGTTTCCCCTTCCCTTTCCTGTTGAGATGTAGGCCGTGCCTGGTATAGTCCCACCTACTGAGATAATCAACAGGAACCACACCAATATGGGCCCCCGCACCCGACCCAAGCAGCCGTTCCAACTCCAAATTAACTCTCCCAACAGAAGAGTTCAAATGAGGCCGGTCATGGCGTCTCAGGACAGATACAAATTCAACATTGGTGTGTCTCGATGCCGACGCAATCTTTACCAGGTCACACTCTATACTGTACCCAGGATCTCTGTCGATGCTGTTCCCTGGCCCTCCCACAATAACCACGGTGTCTTCCCTGGTAAATCCTTTACAGAGTGAACCTAAATCCTCTGTCACCTGATCCAGACTAGCACTTGGTTTGAAAAAATTTGTGACCTGGTATTCTGGTCCTAATTCCTCCTGCAGAAGTTGGCCTACACCTCTGGCATGAGAACTGCCTAACAACAAAACTTTCTTCCTTTTCGATGACTTTCCTACATTCTTTTTCAATTTCCTATTGAAAGTTTGTTGTGTCCTGTCTACACCTACCTCTGCTTGAGGCTCATCAGTTTCTAACTGAAGCAACAGGTCAAACTTATTTTTGACATTCACCAAAAAACTGTCAGACTTAGTTCTAGGCCTGTTCCTTCTGCTACCTGTTGCCACTTCCCACCTCTCTTTGCCCTTCTCCCTCCTTAACCTGTCCAGATCTTCCCTAGCCTGATCTAGCTCAGCCTGAAGGGCAGCAATTTTCCCCTCCTGTTCCACTATCTTCCTATCTCTGCTGCAAATCCTACATAACCACTGATGAGCCTGATCCACTTTCTCAACACCCACACCACTGCAGTCCCCCCAGTGAAAAAAACTACTGCATCCATCACACCAAACCCCGGAACTAACAATTCTACGGCAAGTCAGGCACTTCTCACTCATGGCAAAAATAATACTTTAGCTAGAATAAATCAGTTAAATTACCGAAAATCAAAAAAGACGTTACAAGAATTAAGCCTATTCACAAATGTATATAAGCAAGTTTCTGATTTAAAATTCCGCTGTTTTTCTGAGATCTGTATTAAAACAACGAAGGTATACGCTATTTATTATATATTTCACTCGATGGAATGAAAAAAGGGCAATTAAACGAGATACTTTAACTTTGATTCTCCAAAAATGTTACGAGAATTAGGCCTATAAACAAATGTATATAGGCAAGTTTCTGATATAAAGTTACGCTGTTTTTCTGAAATCTGTATTAAAACAATGAAGTTATACGCTATTTACGGTAGTTTACTTATTTGTTACCGAGAAACTAGTTAAATTACCTTGAAACAAGAAACAAACACGTTTACAAAATTTAAGCCTAAGCGCGACTTCGCGAAGTTACGATCTTTTCGTGTTTTCTGAAAAAATACGCAAAGAAAAGTCAAACCTTTAATGGCAATAGCTGTTCATGTGGGTCAGAAGATCACTATCTGCTCACTGTACTTATCTCTATAGGATGTGATAGACACTGAGGTTCTCATAGACCTTATAGAACAACTCCCCCACCTGTTTATATTTCCTTATCCGTAATGTATTATAGGGATGAAATTATACTTGCCATAGGGGTCCACTCTTGGAGAACGTCATGTTGTATCAGGAGCTGTGCATCCTCAATATCGGCAGTCCCACTCATTTCTTGTCTGGTATTGGGTTGTCCTCAGCCGTGGACCTCACTCTCCACCCTCCAGCCCTTGCAGACTGCTTGGTGGAAAGCAACTGATGACCTTAATTCCAGTGACCACTTCTTACCGTAGATCCACCTTCTGAATGGAGCACTACTTAAACAGAAGCCATCAAAATGGATGATCAGCAGTGCTAACTGGATGCTGTTCAGCCAGTTAACTGTGTTTGAACTCTGCAACCACATCCAGGAATGGGTGGACCACATCACACCAGTGATCCGTCATGCCACTGACTTATCCAACCCAAAGTCCTCACGACACCTTAGGAGGCAACCTGTAGCTTGGTGGATCGATGAGTGCCACACAGCAATCGGATACACGTGTTTGGCTCTTCGGCGGTTGAAATACCGCCCAACACCAGACAACCTCACAGCCTTTTGAGTCCTGAAAACCGAGACTCAACATGTTATTAAGGAGAATAAGAAAGGGTCATGGCAACCATTCCCGAACTCCATTAACCATTCCACTTGTTGTATAATAGTAGGGGAAGTCATCAAGAGGATTTCTATTAAAACACAGTTGTTTCCCAATAGCAGTAGTGCTGAAACAGGACTATCAAAACAACACTCGGAGACATCACTCAGATGATGTCAGCATTTTGCTGCTGCCATGTGACTGTAGAGAGGAGCAAGTTGGAATTCTGATCCAGCTATTCTGAGTGTTACAACAGCCCTTTCTGCACGTGGGAGCTGGAATCAGCTACCAGTCATGACCAACTCCTGTATTGCATGCTCCAACATTTTCCAACAGAATCTAAGAAAATTCCTCTTCAATGTTTTAATTTCGTATGGCAAACAGGTCACTTTCCCATCTTGTGGAGAGAGGCATGGAGAGAGGCAGTTTTGATACCTCTCCTCAAACTGAGAAAGGACCACACAGGTCTCAGTAGTTACTGGAGTGTTACCTTAAGTAGATGTTTAGGAAACACCACTGAGAAAATGGTTAACCATCATCTGGTCTGGTTATTGGAGACCAGGCATCTCCTTTGCTGCTCTCAGTGTGGATTCTGGAGTCTTTCCTATGTAAACATCACTGTTTTGGTATTTCTTTGACATCAGTAAGACCTATGGCACTACTTGGAGACACAGTCAGTGGGTCTTTAGTGGCCGCATGCCCATCATCATACGGTCTTTCCTGTGTAAGCAATTGTTTGGATGCTGAGTTGGTGTCTTGCTGTTGGATCATTTTGAGCAAGAGAATGGTGTCCCTCAGGGCATTGTTTTAAGTGTTACCCTCTCTACCATAACCATCAACAATATCATGTCTATGGGAAGGAGTTCTGTACAGTGATCCTTATTTGTGAATGATCTTGCAGTTTTCTGTTCCTCCGCCAGTGTTGCAACAGTGACTCGTCAGTTGCAACTTAAAAGTGCAGATGTTAGTGGAATCGGCCGCAAGGGTAGTAATTTTAATTTACCAGACTTGATTCTGAGGGTTGCCATTTTATGTTTTAAAGACTCAGTGAGGTTTGTGGGCCTCAGTTTTGACTTCAATCTGTTGTGTTTACCAAACTTGAGAGATCTGAAAGCCAGAACCCAGAAGGCACTTAGTATCATACAGTGCCTTAGCCATAGGTCATGGGGAGTGGACAGGGTGCATCTGCTCCAGTTTCATAAGGCTTTAGTGCGATCGCAGCGACACTATGAGTGCACATTATATGGATCAGTGAAGCTCTCTTATCTGAAGATTACTGACACTATCCACAATGAGGGGCTAGGCAGGCCACAGGTGCTTGTAAGACCAGCCCCATACCCAGTCTCTGTGCTGAGGCTGGAGAGCTGCCACTTGCCATGCTATGGTATCTCCTCAATGCATGTCAGATATTTAAGTTCCACACTGTGCCAAATTCACCAGCACACCATACTGTTGCTCATCTGTCTCTGGAATGCCTTTTCTCCAATCGTCCATGTGCAACAAGGCCACTTGGGATCAGCATGCAGCATGCACTGGTGTCACTTGATGTGGAGGAAGTACAACCTCAACTCCAGGATTTTAACTGCCTGCCATGCTGGTTACTGCAGAAGCCCAGAGTGATTTTAGAGTTGCACACCTGCATATGCTTTCAATACATAGTTTTATGACATTTTAACCAAACACTACTCCTCTGCAGCTCTATTTATGGATGGTTCCAACAGGGGGACTCTGTTGCTTGCTCTGTTGTTTTTCCCAATTGTAGCCTCAAGACCTGACTGCCTCAAGACCTTGCTACCTTTGATGCAGAATTATACACGACCTTGCAGGCACTGGAGCAGATTCAGCATGTTCAGAGTGCTAGGTTCACTGTCACTTCTGATTCCCTGAGTGTCCTCCACTCCCTGCAACAATTTTACCCAGCAGATAAAGTACTCCAGAATATCCAGGACACCCTCCTCTGATTCCAAAGGCTGGGAAAGAAGATGTGTCTATATAGACAGGGCACATGGATATTGCAGGGAATGAAAGTGCGGATTTAGCAGCTGAGGAGGCATGTCACAGTCCTCAATTAGTTTAGTGTATCATCCCCCTGCATGGTATTTACTCGCTGTTGAGATACAAGAAGAGTGGCTAGAACTGACGGATAATAAGCTGTGTTTCATTAAGTCCACAATGTGGTTGTGGCATACCTCCTTCCAGCCGCACCAAGAGCATGAGACCCCCTAACACGTTTTCATATAGTACACAGCCCTACAATGAATGGTTTCTCACTCTGGAGAGAAAACCCTCCAATGTGTGGTGTTATGGCATACAGATCACACTGCACAACGTTTTACTAGACTGTGTTTTATTTTCAGACCAGAGGGCAGCAGCTCATTTGCCGACAGACTTGACATCTATTTTATCTGACAACAAGTGTGTTATGAGTTTTAAAGTCTTGCAAATTGTCTGACTTGTTAGCTGAAATTTTAGGTTGCCACTTTAAATGTTTTATCAGGGTGGCTGCCTCATCTGTGTTTTTGGTAAGTGATCAATCAGCCTCATATTGCTGTGAATCTCCTTTAATTTTCCTCTAGTCTTTGTTATGTTTTATTTAACAGTTGATGCGCATCTCCTCATTTGTGGTATTGTTTTCCGTGTTGGCAGCTAGTGTGATTGAGCAGGTGGGTGAGATTGGGAGAGTGTGAGTGTGATTTTATTTCAATTTGTCTTTTAGTTATTTTGTCATGTTTTCTACATTTTAACCATCTTCATTTCAATCTATCTCCGTACAGGTGCCGATAACCTCATATCCCCTTCTGGCCATCCTGATTTGAGTTTTCGTTAATTTCCGTGAATCACTTGAGGCAAATGCTGGAATGGTTCCTTTGAATGGGCATGGGCTATTTACTACCCCATCCTTCCTTACTCTGAGATTGCACTCAGTCTCTAATGACCTCATTGCCACCGTAACTGTCAAGGCTAATCTTCCTTCCTTCCTTTTTATTTACTGCATCGATGGCTGAGATTTTGTGCTTGCCTCTGTGATTTCCTTAAAGGCAGTCCTCATATATGTATTTGCATTTGCTTTTTTATACCACTACCCACTTGTTCCATTAGGCTAGTCAGCCAGCACAGAGAATGATGGTCCATCTGTCACCCTCCTGAATTTGTAGTAGAAATGCACCTATCCTGTAACCGCTAACATTGGTATGAAGTCCCATCTTGGTATTCTTATCCTGTGATGCATGGACTGGAGAGGATGTTAATACTTCCTTAAGGTCGAGGGAAGACCTTTCTTGCACCTCATTTAAGGAAAATTAGTCCTCTCTCTGCTCTAGTCTTCACAAGCGAAGAACCTTGATACAGGAGATTTTTCATGCTAATCTTCCTTCCGTCCTTTTCGTGTACTGCTACGACAGAGGTTTCATCCTCGCTGCTGTATTCCACCTAAAGAGTCCTTAAAAGGCTGCCCATACTACAAGTACATTCCAAGAAAACTGCTGTGATGAGGAGTCAGAAAATCTGTGACTGCCATTATTTTCTTTGCACTGGGACAGACTCCGTCACCATCTATTAGATGCCCGGAGGTTGTTATTTATTGGATGACAAATAAGTATTTTTCCAGATTCATGCAGAGGCCTGCAGTCTAACACATTTCAGCACTGTTGTCAGGTGGCTTAGACATTCTTCAGATGTCTTTGAAAAAGTGACATTGTTATCCAGATACTGAAGACTCATTGTCCAATTAAGGTGTCGAAGCAGATTGTCCATTATATTTTCAAATGTACTAGAGGATTATACTGTCTGAGCAGCATAACTTGGAACTCATAAGGCAGTCTGTTTCTCAGTCAACGTCATCAAGATTAAGTCACAAGTAACCTGTCTCTGTGTCCATAGTTGAGAAATACTTTTCTCCTTTGATGCAGTTTAGGATGTTATCAGTAGTTGACACAGGAAAGCCATGTGCCGTCCTCCTTCTTCAAGAGGATTGCCAGGAGAAGACCAAGCACCTTCTGTCATGTACCAGCATCTTCTCCACTTTGTCCCTAATTAGACATTGTTCAGCTGGTGGCACCCTACACACACACTTGCTAATTGGGGTGATCCCTATTGTTGATGCAGTGTTTTGCCATGGGCCACTTGGTCTGTGTTCTCTCCACCCCAGTTTTGAAGCCAGCTGAAAATTTGTGTGGAACATCTATCATTTGCTGACATTGTTCCTCGGTCAGGCCAGATCCTGTTGGCATTTCAAAAGTGGTATCATCCCCTGCATGGTCTGTGGTGGTAGTGGAGCATGCTTGTTTGACACTGGCAGTAAGCTGCCCTTTCTGGACTGGTTCAGCTGTTTCTATGCTCATACTTTGAGGGATGAGTTGTGGCTACTTGTGACAGTGATCCAAAGTTCTTCTTGACCACTTAGAGTGGTTATGATTGTCACTGGCATGTAGCTTTTTGCAATTGATGAATGTTTTACAGTTTAAATGAGCATCTAGACTGACAACTTGAACTCATCTCATTGATGATGGCTGGATAACATCATCTTCAGTTACAGATAGTCACTCAGAGCAATATTTTTTATGTTGCGTGTTGTAATAGCATTGTTGATTAGGATCTCTGATCTCCCACAGTCTGTGACTGCTTGTGATGCCTACACGAAGAGAGGAACATCTGTTATATCTGAGAGTAACATTGTGACTACATTCCACTAAAAAAACAAATTCAGAAGGCTGGGTTCTGTCATTGATAATTATTCATGCAACACATGTACCTATCACTTGTGCAGATTTCCGATTTTTGACCTTCAGCACAATCAGTTTCATATCACAGAACATAGTCTTCCTTAGTTGGCAATGGTAAGCATTCACCATTACAGAAAAAGATGCTCTGGAGTTGACTAGCCTTGGACATCTTGATGACTGTTGTCCATGGAGGATTTTCATCTGTGATGATGTCACCTCTATAGATGGTCCCTTGCTTAGTTTCTCTGAATCTCGCTGGTAGGTGAGAGGCTGGTACCTCTGTATGGCTACAGGAAATATGTAAAGCTTGTTGGGGCACGATCTCATCCAGTATATCATGATTTGCTTCATCCCACATAACAACTATAATTGTCTGCAGTTGATGGGTGTCAATAGAACTACAGTGTATGTATTCATTGACCACTAGTCTTCTTTCTCTGCAGTAGCGTACAACATGTCCAGGGCACCTACCAAAACAAAACTACTGGCATGTGGTTCTCTGTCCTCCTAACATCTGTTCTGCTGGGCGTTTGTGTAGGAGTTGATAGTACCTACACTGATCAGATGCTTGGTTGTCGTTTGACAGCTGTATTGTACATCCTAGTCAACAGTCTTCTTCGTGGCAGGTTCGATTGGTAGTGGAGAGTCTTGTTAATGACTGATACACTGATCAGCCAGAACATTACGACCACTGACCTACTAATACTATAAACACATCCGTGCAATAGAAGCATTACCTGGTAAGGAGTGGCTGCTAGAGAGAAACATGCATGGTGCATGTGGTATCTGTGAGTGTACTGTCTGTGTGTAGAATGGGGGAGGCCCACAATCTGTTTGAGATGGACCGAGTACAGACTGTGATGGCCTGAAGGCTCAGCATGAGCATTTTGGAAACTGCATGACTTGACAGATGCTCAAGGAGTGCTGCGGTGAGTATCTTCACCACATGGCCAAACTGTGGTGAAAACATGTCCAGACATCTTGGTTTTGGGCGACCACCCCTCATTACAGATTTTGAGCATTGTAGGCTGGACATAATGGTAAAACTAGACAGGCAGCAAACTGTGGTGGAACTAACATCAGACTTTAATACTGGACAAAGTACAAGTGTGTGTGAACACACAGTGCGCCGAACACTTCTAACGACATGTGTGCGCAGCTGATGATCTGTGTGTATGCCAATGTCAACTCAGTGACATCAGCAACTGTGACTGAAATGAGCACATGACCATTGGCATGGCACATTGGTGCAGTTACAGAGCTTTGCATAGTCTGATGAATCCCGGTACCTTCTTCATCATGCTGATGGATGGTGCAAATCCGTCATCTTCCAAGGGAAGAGCTCCTCGACACCTGTACAATGGGATGGCGGTGGCTCGATTATGCTGTGGAAAATGTGCACGTGGGCATCCATAGGTCCAGTGCAGCTCGTGCAAGGCACCATGATGTCAAAGGGGTATCTTCCACTGGTTGCAGACAGCGTACACCCCTTCATAATGATCACATTTCTCGACAGGAGTGGCATTTTGGAACGAGATAACGCGCCGTATCGTAAGGCCAGGAGTATGGTTCAAGGACCATAGTGATGAATTCCAATTGACATGCCCCCCCCCCCCCCCCTTCTCAACTCACCAGATGTGAACCCTGTCAAACACATCTGGGATGTGATTGAACATGCCGTCAGAGCTCATCATGTCCCTCCCCAGAATTTACTGGAATTAAGTGACTTGTGTGTGCAGATGTGGTGCCAACTTCCTCCAGCAACCTACCAAGGCCTCATTGCTTCCATGCTATGACATGTTGCCGCTGTTACCTGTGTCAAAGGTGGACATACTGGCAATTAGGTAAGTGGTCATAATGTTCTGGCTGATCAGTGTACATCTCTTCTTCAACATTGTCTATTGCCCCCTGACATATGGGGGTTGACATTCATGACTGCTATCTCTTGTATACTCGGTGTGACAATTCTGCAGCCATAAACTGCTGTATTTCTTCTCTCACTACCTGGCGTATGAGAGGCAAGGTCATGATGGTCTTCCACAACTGCCATAGGAACCACATTTGGGAGTTGATCATATTTCTTTCACGTAACTCTTTTCTATTGCATTTTCTTAAAATGCTGGCACCACCTGATGAATTCCTTTGGTTGTTGTGATGATATCCTTTACCAGAAGAACTTGGTAGATGTTTTCAGTGACTCCTACCACCAAATGTGAGTTTTGTTGGCTTTTTTGTATTTGGATCCACAATATGGCATAGGACCATAACATTCTGTGTAGAACACTGTTATTTCCAAGGATTTTGGACCCAGTTCTTCAGTCGTTCTTCCAATAAGTGACCTTGCTACTGATTGTCACCAAATGATTTCTTCAGTTTGGCCTAAAATTTGTCCCAACTAATGAGCTTCACTTCATTGTTCTCAAACCCATTATGTCATCCCACTTGTTGTATTCGGTAACTCAGTCAAATCCTATCAGCCATTTCGTTGAATCCTGACCAACATCTCTGGAAAACACTGATGGATGTCTGATGGGCCATTGACTTACTGCTGTTTTGGAATCCATTGGTTTTCTGAACGTACAAACTGTGGGAGTGATGTACTGCATGTATTCCAGCACCTGTCCATGTAGGCAACAGTTTTTATGTTGCCTAATTGGAGCCACAGTGATGTAGATGTTTTGGAGTACCTTGTGTCTCCACCAGTGTCTCGTTCTCACAGTAAAGTCCAAATCCAAAAGTGTGGTCATCAGAGTGTACAAAGACATACAGTTTGTTAGTGTGTTAGCCAGTGATGCTAGCCACTGATGCTAATTGCTACACCATATTTCTCAGAGCACAGTTTGTGGCAATATTTTTAAATGCGCCAAATACAGTTCAGTCCATGTCTTCCAGCTAATGATGCCTAAATTACTAGTAGTACATAGTTGACCATGTCTACACAACAGGCAGACAGACAGAACTACACGTATTTCTACCATGGTAGAATCCCTGTGGTCTTAAACAAAATTAAAGCTTGAAACTGAATGCAAAATATTTAAGAAACTGGTCTCAAAGGACTTAAACTACTGGTCTTATTTTTGTGATAAATCTGATGACTTTCCTAATGACACAATGGACTAAATCTGTCTGAGGGAACCAGTGAGCCACTCATCCAATCTCCCATCTTTCATAGTTTACCGATTCAGCATAGGGATAAGGAGAAGAGGATGGAGAAGGAAATACGTCGCCATTGAGATGGCCCTCATACCGCAGTGCAATGCTGAATGTTTGGGAAACAGTTTGAGAAACTAAAACTCTAGGCATAGAGGTGATTTTATTTTCTTCTTCTTCAACTAATGCATATTAAACTCTGATAACCATCTACTTAGGTATTATAGCATACACTGCGTGGATGGTATTAGAGTTAGGGCCAAAGGTGGAGTAACTGTCTCTGCAAATAACACATACAATGCCTCTTCTGTCCCCCTAGTTACATACTTTTATACAGTTGCTACTGCAGATATCATGCCATAATGGATGAAAGTATCTTCCTTCTAGATACTTCCACAAGAAACTGTAGACCAGGAGGCTCTCATTGATCCTGGAACACAACTCCACTGTCCACTCCTCTTGGTAACAACTTCAACACAATAGGTCATGGGGATTATTGTCTACTTGCGTGAAGAATCAAGTTTCCTAAAAGCCTTGCGATATCTCAAGGATATCTCAAGAGCAATGTATGAGGTCAGTTCATAAAATTCCAGAACATTCATAATTTTTTGCCAGTAGTGTGTTGGAGCAAAATGCGATTGGCATGCCTGCGCACACCTGTCTTTATTGTGTAACTGCTGTAAGTTTCAGTGTTGTATGTCTGTTAGTTATTGTTCAGTGCCATATTGAGTAGAACATTGTGTAACACAATTCATGAATTTTGAGATGGCAAAGTTAGAGGAGCAATGCATCTGCATTAAATTTTGCCTGAAACTCAAGATAACATTTACAGAGACACACCAAATAGTGCAGGGAGCCTATGGTGATGAGTTCTTAAGTCAAACTCGGTATTAAGAATAGTTCATATTGTTTAAAAATGGCCAGATGGAAGTTCAAGATTATCCTCATTAAGGACACCCCTCGACATCTACTGACAATGCTCATGTCAGGAACATAAACAAAATTTTGCATGCCAGTCAAAGACTAACTGTCTGAGAGATTGCAGAAGAAGGTAGCATTTCAGTTGGATCATGCCATGAAATCCTGACACAGCAGCTAGGAATGCGTCGTGTTGCCACCAAGTTCTGCCCACGGCCCTTGAGCTGAGACCAGAAAGACCTTCACCTTGCAATCTGTGAAGAGCTTTTGGCTCACGCAAATTAGAATGAGATGTTACTTAAGAAAATCATAACTGGTGATGATGCGTGGTTCTACAGCTATGCTGTTGAGACCGAGGTTCAGTCTTCACAGTGGATCGGGAAAGGTTCTCAGAGACCAAAAAAAGCTCATCAGGATAAGTCTGGTCAAATGTCAAAGCTATGCTGATAGTTTTCCATGACTTTGAAGGATTAGTTCAGCACGAATTTGTGTCACAGGGACAAACTCTTAAGTGATGGTACTATCAGGATGCATAGCAATGCCTGCAAGAAGAAAACACCCTGAAATGTGGCTCATGCATCACGATAACACACACAGACGTTCATCCCTGTTGGTAAGTGACTACAGCACAATAAATGAAATCACTGTGCTGCCAAATCCTCCATACTCTCCAGACCTGGCCCCTACAGACTTTTTTATATTTCCATGTTGAAAACCCTGTTGAAAGGGCGAAGATTTGCAATGATAGATGAGATAAGGGAGTGGTGTATCAGTTGTGGAAGGAAGTGTTTTAAAGGAGACCTTGCACAATAAGTAAAAGATAAGCATAGAAAAATTTTGTGGACAAAGTTCCGGAATTTGTTGAACAGACATTCATAACACAAGTGCCAGTTTGCATCAGCACTGCCATAAGGTCACATTCTGCTATTGACACCTCATGATCTTTAACTCTTGTAGATTCTGATGAGTTGGGAGCTGCAGCTGATCTCCATTCCAGTCATTACATGCCAAGTGAGATTGCATCTACCAGACAGCAAATCCCAAATCAATGTCCGTAAGATCGTGGATCAGCAGAGCAGTCTGGGCATTGTAATATCAGTTGGATAGTATTTGTCAGGAAGCTATCCAAAACTAACTGAATCACATCACATGCATTATCCATCCATTCCAAAGTCCTAAGGCCACTTTTACCAAGCTGTGTGATGCAGGGGTTAAAACATCTGTCTTGCAGTTGAGATGATGTTTCTGATCATCATCCAGCTATATGTATTTAGGTGTACCTAAACCTGAAAATGCCTTATCCACTCTGTGTGGGTGTAGGAGATATTGGTTGTATAATTCAACAACTTGACTCACATGAATTTTGCTAGCAAAAGGTTTTCCTATTAAAGACAATGTGCAATATCTTTGTGCAGCTCTATAAATGAGGCTTCAGTGATTGTGTGCCATATCCATATGTTTGTTCCTATCCAAAAACTATTTTAGGTGCCAAATAATTGAAAATCTGTCAGAGATATTTGAACAGGATGATGAGTCACTTTAGGAAGTATTCCAAGTGCGACCTTTTTGGTCATTCAGTAGTATGACACCTGTTGTACAATGCTCCTAAATTTTAAATGATTTTTAAATCTTTTGTCCCTTCTCCAATCTCTCTATTGCAAACTCAGCTACAAATCACACTAAATTGGTTAGATGAGTACACTATAGGTACTGATTTAGAATATTATGATTTATCTGACCTGTCTAGAAGGACACCTTCCTAAGTGTGAAAAATTTTGTGAGGTCTCAGAGTCTAATGTTTGATTCCAAGCTGTCATGATTACTGGATGTAATGTCCCTGAAGGTAGTGGATATAATGTACTGCTTTAGTCATAAGCTTGGCGAACAGGCTGGATGCATCTGCTTAAGTTTAGTAAAGTTTTTGTCTGATTCAAATGGGATTGTGGTTGTATATTGTGTGGATCAGTGAGGCCTGCATGCCTCAAAACCAATGATGCTATAGGTCATCAGTGGATTAGGCTTGCACCATGTGTGAACAGAACCAGCCCCACAACTAATGTCTGTACTATATTTTTGGAACCATAAAATACCATGTAGTGGCAGCTCCTTGTTGTATTTCACAGATGCAGGTTCTTTGCTGTTCAAGAATTACTAGCTTTGCAAACTGTTGTTCACCTCACCATGGAATCCATTTCATGAGTTACCCATGAGTGATGAACCATTTGTGTTGAATGTGGTCACAACTTAGTGGTGCTTGATAATGTCCACCACCACTACGATGCAATACTTACAGAGTAGTCAACACAGATCACTTGCGCCAAATGCCAGGATTGTTCCTTCAAAAGGGCATGGCCGATTTTCTTCTCCATCCTTCCCCTGTCTGAGCTTGTGCTCTGTCAGTAATGACCTCATTGACAGGACATTGAACCCAAATCTCCTCCTCCTCCTCAGTTGAGTGGAATCTTGATAGCATTGGAGCAGGAGATATGTATTTGTGCTATGAAATTCATCTGCTCTGCCTCCTTCAGTGTCCTTTAAATCTGTGTAGCAGCTATATTGATTAGATAAATAAGTCCAGAAAAACCACACTCCCTTCTACATTTACACAGGCTGAGGAAGGGGTTTTGTTCTTCTAGATACCAGGGCACTTTGAGATTCAGGAAAATGAGTTAAGCAGTTGTTACAGCTAAGGAAGCATGCACTAAAAATCCTGTGATGCCATGTGCTGTTTTGCTGCATGCTATCTGTCTGATATTCAGATACAGTGCCATATGTTTGCAGGAAGAAGAGTGGTTGGAAATGATGGAGAATACACTGTGACTGGCAAAGTCAATCAGGAGACTTCCTTTTGGGTACTCAGAAAAGGTGTTTACCTGCAATCAGAATTTAGTTTTGCTTTTGATGTACAGATTGTACTACATCATATTGTAATTGATTGTTTCATATTCTGATGAAAGGGCTAAAGCTAGTTCATCAGTTGTGATCTGATTATTAGGGAGGAGATTATGTGGTACCAAAATTTCCATCTCATCCAATTATTTTAGTTACTGATTTGTCAATCCCTGAAATTTGTCAATCAATGAGAGATTTTAACAGCTGTAATCCCCCCCCACCCACACACCCACACACACCCACACACACACAATTTACTTAAGACTTGCAATTGTTAGTGCCATAATGATATTCATAGTGACTTGAATGGAAAGTTCCTCGATTATACCAGCTATATCTTTGTGTCTAGCAATCAACATTTTAGACCTTGCATATTAGGGGAAGTAGTTGCACTTTTCTTATTTCTTAGTTCTTCATAATGTGCTGTATATTTCTTCATTTTTTCAATCTAGTTATTAAATTGTTAATGATTCTACGAATTAGTTTCACATTCTGCATAGATTGTGTGTTCACTTTCCCACAAAAATAGAACTGCAAAGGACCGACAGTATCAAAGTAATGCTCGATAAACAATAGTATGAGGAAGAGTGAACACTGATTGTGTTCAGTTTCTGAATTTTCATTCCTTGTCAGAAGATGTGTATGCATAAATGTACATACATACAAATTGGTTGAGTAGTTGCCATAGGTGAAGCGGATGGGCCAAAAAGGGACTACATTAGAAATAAGAGTAAGAGGGATAACGAGAGGGTCCTGTAGAGAAAGAGGAGGATTAGACTGTGTGTACAACATCCCCCACAGGTATAGACTAGGATGGTCACAGGGAGAAGTACATGACTTCTTGGAGGATTGTGAGACTAAAAATGTAATTAAAGTAAGATACAGAGAGACTTTCAAAGATAGTATGGAAGATGAGGGAATGAGGGTAAATACAGAGACACAGAGGGACATTCTTGGAACAACAGCTGAGAATGGGATCACAGTGTTTTAAAAAGTGTTAGAGAGAGCTTTTCATCTGTGCAGTTCAGAAAAGCCAGTGCTAGATCAGGGCCAGCGCCATTTAGCAGCTCACACAGGGCGGCACTTGGGCTTGCGCCAGCCCTGTGCTAGATGCAAGGTGAATACTAATTGAACAGGTCAGGAAGTGACTGTCAAATTTCAGCATATCTTGGCAGACAGCAGCAGTATGTCATAAGTCTGCCCATACTTTTAATTACACTGTTTGAAAGTGGCCTTTTATAAATGTTGAAGCAATTGGATTGTTGGAAAAGTATTATACTGAGGCAATGAAGGTAAAAGAGAGAAGTTTGATATCTCCACGGCTTTAGCCTCGTGGTAATGAATAGTTTTTCAATTTTGTGTATAGCATTTTGCAGTGATAGGTATACATCTGTTTGAGATGTTTAATCATAAACATGAAGCAATTTTTCTTGTTGTGTTAGTTTAGCCTCTTTAGATTCAAAGTAGATTGACTCTGTTGGATGTGCTGTTTGCCTCTGCAGAAAAGAGAAACCAATTTCAATATGTATTGACTGTTAATAATTATACCATATTTAGGAGTCATTTCAGACCAAATAATCAAGCTGTTTAAAAACACAGATATCAGGATCTGCTTAAGGAAGGAACCAGTTCCTGACGTCTCACAACCAACAGAGAAAACAGAGCAGATCAAAAATTTGTAGACTTATAGGCAGTCATGACAACAAACAATATATAGGCCAGATGGACAGAAATTTTAAAAGCCACTTTAAGGAGCACACTGACTGTTTTAGACTTAAGTAAACTAACAATTCAGCTAAAGTAAAACATATAGATGGCATAGCACCCAGCGTTGGAATAGGCAATGATCTTAAAGTACTGTAACTTCAGAAAAGAGCTGAAAAATGGAAATCTTGCAGAAAAATCGAAGTTTTCATCCATGGTCAAAAGTACAACAGTGAGATCCTAAATGAAATGATGGAGTATAAGATTTTCACATTTCTTCACCAAATTAAATATTCTTAAAATAAAAAATACATAAAAATTAACTTTATATACGAATAGCCCCAGCATCATCTTTCTAATACATTAAAATAATTTTGTATACAGTCATTTTAATAGAAAATTGTCATAGTCACTCATGTGTAATATATTTCACCAATGAACATCAGTGATTTGACAGCAAAACATGTAGAAGATGTTGCATGTGACTGACAACACGAAGATCAAAATATCGTTAGTTAAATCAAAACGAGCTTTGCTCTGACCCCAATCTTGTTTTTCTGCATGTGTTTCATATTGCCATTGAGCAGATCAACATACAGAGAGACATCACCTCTTATTAGGTTAGTCTTCTCTTCCTCCACAGGATGAACACAGCACTTTCCAGGACTCTACAAAAAATCTTGTGTTAAACACTTATTGTACTGCCACTGTAACATGATGATGAGGTCTAACTTCAAAACATGTTGCTAATTAAATAATTTAAGTGGTCGACATATATTGTGACTGGTAGTGGTATTTGTAAAACCTGTTCATAAAGAGAGGAAAACTGAAGTGTGTCATTGTTGATTGGGAGAATTTTTAGAATGAAGATGTGTTAACATTTTATTAGAATGTTAATAAAGGTAAGAACTCAGCGAATCATCACCAGATGCACAAAGGAGGCTGAACACTAGGCTAGCTTTCAAACAAACCCTGAAGTGCAAACATTCTGCCACAACTTTCCATACCATATTTATTTCATGTACACATTCGAATACGTATGTATTTTGTGCATCCCAAAGAAGCACACCTTTTTGTCAAACTTCATGTGTAAAGTAGTATCTTGTTTCAGCCATTTTTAGATTTACAGATATATGGAGGATAAGAAACATTTATTAGATTTGACACGGGTGGAAAAGTTTCTAATGGCTTAATTTTTTTTAAAATATTTTGGAAATAAAGTATAATAAATCTGATCAGAAAGTATATATGTTAGCTCTTTGAGTATGTAAAGGAATGGTGGAAAATTTTTATAATGAACAGATTTGTGAAGTTTCTCTCTTCTCTCAAACTTTGTTCTTTCCAGATGCTGTCCTTTACCACGGTGAAACATGGGAATTGATGGGTCGTCGCTGGGGAAAAATAGAAAAAGATTTTTGTACAAAAAATAAAACTTTTGACATATCTAAAATACCTGATATTTATGACTGTATAAAGTATGATCTGCAACACAATCAACATACTCTGCAGTTTGAGCAGGCTGAAGAACTTTATATATATGCAAAGTATTTAGCAGACATTGTAATACCACAGGTATAAATATACAGTTGATGGTACTGAATGTACTCTATTTGTCTTTGTTTGCTAATTCAATTAAATCTTTGTCCCTTTTCTTTAAAAACAGGAATACGGCTTAACAGTCCAAGAAAAACTTACCATAAGTCAAGGCATATGTACACCGCTCCTCAAAAAAATACGTGCAGATCTGCAAAGGAATATTGAGGAATCTGGCGAAGAAACTGTCAATCGTTTAAATCCGAGGTAATACTATGAAATATATATTCAGAATTATAAAACTGCTCATCAGTATTTGAATGGTGAAAATTAACACAGTCATCAAGCTGAATATTTGTGTGAACACCACATTGCAGTTAGTTACCCAGAAGGTGGGAAATTAAGTGGAAGAAGACCATATGAAATGTATAGAATGTGTTAATGTTGTGGAGGAATGAGGACAATGTTTCATAACACTGGGTTAAGTTGTGGAGATATTGTCAATGAAACTGAACAAGTTGAGGGAATCGGGATTTGGATCTGGATGGGTTGGAAAAATTCCTGTGTGGCATATAAATAGGTTTGCAAGCATGCATGTGGCTGTCTTTGCAATACATACTAATAGTATAATGTCAACAGTCATGCAGTGGCATGCAGGTGTCCCCGATCATCCTGCAAACTGATATATTCAAATTATTGTCTCAAGGGATGCAATTCTTTAGAACTCTGTGGTGCCTGCACCCTGAAGTTCTCTCTAAACACCATGTTTGTAGACAGTTTTTACCTCTCTTGTAGTCTCTGCATGATGGACTGATAACTGCAGTTAACATTAAGAAGGCACATAATATGGGAAAAAAAACTATGTACTTAAAATTCTCCCTCAACTATATATGTGTACATAATTTTTATTGCAAATGTAATGTTTTAATAAGTCTTAATTGCAATTGGGGGATACTGCCCTTAGATTTAAGGAATCTGTAAAGTTCTTGAGCCTCATATCAGACCAGAAACACATCTTCTTCCCACACATAAGAGATATGAAGGCAACTGCTCTTAAAATGATTCAGCAACAGCTCATGGGGGCTGACAGATGCTCTCTGACCATTTGTCAAATCTTGTCAGTAGCCCTAATGGTGCAAAGTGTAGAAAATACCCTTGACACTATACAGCAACAAGGAAAGAAAGAGTCATGCAGCTCGATACCTTGTTTTTTGGGAATCCAGGTAAATGAGCAACTCAGCTTTATCTACTTTAGAACAGCAAGCATGTGTGTCTCTCTGAACCAGACAGACAGTAAAAAATAGTTTGTGCTAATGATCCAGCTGTTGTGCACCCTTAATACAAATGCACCACCACCATTATGTATATCTTCCCTTCAAATGAGAAGTATCGGAGAGTAAATATATAATTACTGACCTGTTTAAGAAGTAAGATGGAAGTTTTATATTGAGCAGGACAATGAGAGAGGTAGTTCTACATGGAGGAAAGGCCATAGACCAGGCAAACATTGATATGCAGGGAGCTGGCTAAAACCATGACAAACAGGAAATCATGTCATATTGGGGTACAAGTAAAGGAATCAGTGTAAGAAACTGATGCTATCCCTAATATTTTTAAATAGTTATGGAACCTCTAACTAACTCATTTGAATGATTATTTAATTTAATTTAACTGGAACGAGTCAGTTAACAGGATATGAATACATGTTTAGTGTCAATTTTAATGAACATAGAATACATTTTTTAGTCATACTCACAGAACTGCACTTTTCATTTATTATTACAGGCCACCCATTTTTAAGTAGAAATTTGTCAATGGAATAGGAGTAGTAGTCCATGAGAAATGATTTTATGTTGGTCACATGATTTTAGGCTAGCCACACAGGGGATGATCCCTGTGGTTAATGGGACCAGGCAGACAGGTTCTTTAGGTTAAAGCCAAAATCCAGACAGACAACATTCAAGAAAAATTGAATAAAAGAAGCTTCATATACACTAAATAAGGATAAAGCTAAGGGTAGTATCAATTTACTTCATCAAAACATCAGGGGAATAAAAAATATAGTAGATGAGCTGTTAGTGTGTTTAGATGATCTCAAAAATATGAATGAGATTGACATGCTTTGTCTGTCTGAACACCATGCACTGTGGGGATTGAAAGTGTCAACATAAATGGGTATAATTTAGCATGTTACAATTTCAGATCTAGCGTGGATAAAGGAGGAGTTGCCATTTACACAAAACAGGGTTATAAGTGCAAAACTGTGGAAGTAAACAAACTTTCTGTTGATCAACACTTTGAAGTTTGTGCATGTGAACTGCAGCTATATAAGGTAGTGTTGACATTAGCAACAGTGTGCATGTCCCCATTAGGAGATTGGGAGTTATTCATAAAAAAGTTTGACTCCCTGTTGTGCTTTCTGTCAGACAAAAAGAAGTAGTTATAAATCTGTGGTGATTTCAGTGTAAACTTTCTTAGCAATTCTGATAGGAAAAGTGAACTAGAAGTGTTATTAATGACATATAACTTAGAATCAGTGATCAACTTCCCTACACATTTAGCTCAAGACAGTAGCATTCTAGTAGATAATGTATTTGTACAGCAAGAGAATGTAAAACTGACACATGCTTTCCCTGTGATAAATGGATTATCAGACCATGATTAACATACAAAACCTACCAGGGTGTACAGTTCAGAAAGCATTGAGTAAAAGTGTAAGGCTGGTGAACCCGGTATCTGTAGTGCACTTCAGAGAAAGTTTAAGAAATGTTAATTGGGGAGATGTATATAATGAGCCAAGTGCTAATGATAAATGCAACATATTTCTTGATAAATTTATATTCCTTTTTGAACACTGTTGCCCCCAAAAAATTGCTAAATGTAACACGAAACAGTTTTCAAAGAAACCTTGTATTGCTGCAGGTGTTAAAGTGTCTTCAGAAAGAAAAAGAAAATTGTATGAGACAGCAAGAATTAGTAAAGACTGAGAATAACTGTAAGCTATAAAAATTATTGTAACGTACTGATAAAAAGTTGCCAGAAAATAAAGAAATATGTATATTAGAGATGAAAGTAACAACTCAAGCAATAAAATCAAATCAGTATGCAATGTTGTTAGAAGAGAGACAGGACAAGTAACCACTGGGGTAGGTAGTATTACTATTAAAGAAAATCAGGCCATCTTAACCAGCAGTAGACAAGTAGCTAATATATTTAACAACCGTTTATTAAGTGTAAGTGAGAAAAATGGTGCGAATAGTTCAAAAGAAAAAGCCAAGCAGTACAGTTAAGAGCCAGTTTTGAGACATCCTAGTCAGATTAATTTTCATCTAACAACCTCTTGTGAAATAAGGAAATCTTTGAAAAATAAATTTCTGTGGGAGTAGATGACATCTCTAACAAGATATTAAAACAATGTGAAGCAGTTACAGCTGATGTTCTGAGTCACATCTGTAATGCATCACTAACTCAAGCTACTTGCCCAGACAGGTTAAAATATGCCATTGTCAAGCCTCAATAGAAAAAAGCAGACACCGCAGATATCAATAATTACTGGCCAGTACCCTTGCTTACAGCATTTTCAAAAATCATCGAGAAAGTAATGTACTCAAGAGTGGTTAGCCATACTTAGTAAATTACAGTTTGGATTTCACAAATGCTGTAATACTGAAACAGCAATATGCAGTTTCACAGCCCACATAATAGAGTCTTTAAATAGTAAAATGTTACCAATAGGAATTTCTGTGACTTCTCCAAAGCATTTTACTGTGTGAACCATCACATTGTTACAGAAATCACAATTCTGCGGTATAAATGGAACAGGTTATGAGTGGTATAAGTCATATCTACCGAACAGGAAGCAAAAAGTTTCTTTATAGAGTTTTGGTGAGTTAAGGAAATTTCCCACTTCATCTAACTGGGATGAAATTACATTAGGTGTTCTACAGGGTTTGATCATGGGTCCACTTCTGTTCTTGCTATATGTGAATGACCTCATGTCTCATCTGAAACAAGGAGCTAAACTGAGACTGTTTGCTGATGATACAAGCATCATTATTAATCCAGTAAAAGGAAATTCAATAGAAAATGATACAAATAATGACTTTGGAAAAATTATTGATTGGTTTCCTGCGAAATGGGCTTGCTCTGAACTTTGAAAAAAACAAAGTACATCCAGTTTTCTACAGCAAGGAGTACATTTCTTTCAATAAATACAACACATCAACAGAAGTAAGTAGCCAGAGTAGAACATACTAAATTTTTGGATGTACATGTAGATGAGAATTTTAATTGGAAAATTCATATTTTGGATCACCTAAAACGAGTAGGTTCAGCAACTTTCGCAATCAGAATAATTGTTAGTTTTGAGGATAATAAATTAGCAAGCTAACATACTTTGCTTACTTTCACACTCTGATGTCATACAGAATAATATTTTGGGGTAACTCAACACCTAGCCCACAAGTATTCATTGCTCAAAAGAAAGTGGTTAGAATAATGTGTGGGGCTTATTGTTGCACATCTTGTTGGCATCTGTTTAAAATGTTAGGAATTCTTACAACAGCCTCACAGTACATTTACTCAGTAATAAAATTTGTTCTCAACAACATGGACCAGTTTAAAAACAATAGTGACATTCATGATTATAATACCAGAAGAAAGACTTACAACACTACCCTCTACTTAAGCTATCTTTGGCACAGAATGTGATAAAATATGCTGCTATAAAACTTTTATATAAATTACCAGATGAAATAAAATGTCTGGCAGACAGCAGTAATAGTTTCAAAAATAAATTGAAATCATATCTCCTTGCTAAGTCCTCCTATACCATAGATGGATTCTTGAATAGGAATAAATAAATCTATAGGTATAATATATGCATTTTGTGCCATTTAAGGGAGTGGGGTAGATAATAAAAATTTTAAACTTAAAAAAAAAAAATCTTGATTCATGTGTGCATTTCTTATGCACTTGACATATTCCTGATCATAACGGTTACTGTGAGATTGATCAATGGAATACGTAACTAACTAACTTAGATTTAAGGCTTCTTTTACTACCTGTGAGACTTTTATGTTATTGGACAAATAACCAAAATTTTTGTTGCTGCATATTGAACTCCTTTGAGCACTGACAGCTTTAATAATGGCTAATTAAGGTCATGTTTTCCTTTAGTGTTGTAGGTATAAACATCACTGTCCTTATGAAATTATGATAAATTATTTATGATGCATTTCATTAACAAATATGTGTATCATGAAGGTGCAGTTAAGGTGATTAACTCCTGGAT
Organism: Schistocerca piceifrons; assembly: GCF_021461385.2. Taxonomy (NCBI): domain Eukaryota; kingdom Metazoa; phylum Arthropoda; class Insecta; order Orthoptera; family Acrididae; genus Schistocerca; species Schistocerca piceifrons. Next base: position 782,161,921 of record NC_060149.1, on the reverse strand, counting down.
GGGGTACTTGCATGATGACTCTGGTGTGAACACCACTTTTTATTCTTACTGCTCACATTTGTGCAATTGATAATTTCTTCCTAAGTGACAAGTTACCCCATGAAATTATTCCATAAGACGTTAGTGGTTGAAAATATGGAAATATGTCAGGATGTTGATTTGGTTGTTTCCCAGACTGGCAGTTATACAAAGAGCAAAAGTAACTGAAATTATTGTTTGATAATCTCAATAATATGGATCTTCCAGTTCAAGCTTTCATCAACATGTACACCCACAAATTTGGAACATTTTACCCTATTTTTTTGACTCCTGCTCATGTGCTACATCACTTGTTGGTATGACTATTTGTTGTACATAACTCAGTATATTATTTTTTCTGAAAATTTAGTGAGAGTCAGTTTTCAGAAAATCACTTTGGGGTTATTTGAAAAACATCATTAACAATCATTACTGTGGCATTCACTTCAATGAGATTTATTAAAAACTAGTGTTGTCTGCCAAAAGTACCTATTCTGCTTGCTGAATGTTAAGTGGAATGTCATTTACATACATAAGGAATGGGAGTGGGCCCAAAATTGAACCCTGTGGGACTCCCTTTGTAATTGTTCACCAATCATTAAAATTTTTTACTCTTACAACATGATTTGAATTATTCTGCACAACCTTTCGAATTCTGTCTGTTAAGTATTACTCAAACCAGTTGTATGTAAAGCCATCAGTTCCGTAACACTTGAAATATGCTAAGTGTGTAACATTATCTACATAATCAAATTATTTGAGTGAGTGTGTAAATATCATCCTTAGTCTGGCAACCCTTCTAGAATACTAACTCTGATACATGAAGTAAATTGTTTCTACTTAAATGTGAGACCATTCTTGAGTACATTAATGTTTTGAATATTTTGGAAAAGGATGTCAATTTGCCTTGTCACCCTTCATATGAAGAGGTTTAACAGTTGTTATTTTAATCTCTCTGGAAAAATTCCTTGTGCCAGTGATGAATTACATAAATCACTAAGGACAATAATTATTAAATTGGGAACAACTTTTGATAATTCTATATTTGTAGTGTCTGTGAAATGTGGTAGTAGAGAAGTAATAAATTCAAATGTCACACCTGATGTGGCAGTTTTACTGCATGAACAGTGAGAATGTAATAAGTGATAAACTTTTTTCCTTTCATTATTTTGTGGTGGTTGTCAGTAAGAAAAAGTTTCATAAACGGTTCAAATTATGTTTAAAATTTTTGCAAGTTACTAAGTGATCTTGTTCTCAAATACTGGATGGGAATTTAAGTCTCATGAGCTTCACTGTGTTTACACCCCCACCTATTTGATAGGTATGTTGTACTTACCCTCACATTCACTCAATTGTCACTGCAGTACTGTCTATTCTTTGTGTTTTACTGTCCCTATTAATACATACTGATAAAAAAATAAATAACCTACCAGATATGTGTACTAAGTTTCGGTGAAATCAGCCGTGTGGGTTAGGTGGAGATGTGGTACATACATATATAGATACATCCATTTTTATAAATATGTATGGATTCTGTTAATATCAGTGAAGGATGGTGTTGCTACTTCTAGCTGATTAAAATTTTATTGAGTGGTATTTTTAATCTATTTCATTCCTTGTTTAAATTAACCATTTAAACCAATTTTTGCTGCTACATTTAAAAAGTGATAATTAAAGGTACTCACAACTTGTGAGTTATTGGTAATGATACTGTCATTTAGTTTATTTGTTACAATATCTTGTACACTGATTGGTCGTCCTATGCCCCATTTCACAGATCCTGTATTGTTTTAAGCTTATGCTCTGCATTATTAATTTCTGTCATGAGATACATTCATCTTGACTTTTAATGACTTTCCTTAAAATATTACAATATTTTTTGTAGTATGCGAGTAAATTTGGATCTAGACTTATTCTGGCCTTCACATAAATTTCACCCTTGCTCTTAAATGAGATTTTAATTCCCTTAGTTATCTATCCATGTATTGTTTGCTTTTTTAAATGGATTTTCTAGATAAATTTTTAGGAAAGCAACTTTCAAATCTTAATACAGATTTACACTAGAAGAATTTTAATTTGACATTAACATCTATTTCTCAATATGCCTCATCCCATATCTTAGAAGATATATTATTATTGACAGGTTTGTTTATACTCAGGGTTCCACAGCATTGTTATTTTAGTGTTGGTGTTTGCAATGCTGGACTGTGGGTACAGTATTCAGTCCCAAAAACAATGTCGTGATTCCATTTGTTCTAAAGGTTTAAACAGTTGCTGAATATTTACAAGTATTGTTTTTTCTTCATGTACAGATACTCCCATGGTGTTTCAAGTCCTGGTCGCCATGTTAGAACGAGGCTGTATTTTACCAGTGAGAGCCATGTACATTCACTTCTAACCGTTCTGAGATATGGTGGTTTACTTGATGTAAGTATTATTGTCTTCCTAGATTAATAAATTTGCAGATGTTTTTTTTTTTCTTTTCTTTTGCTGCTAGGAAAAAATCACTTAGATGTTGTACTGCAGCCATACTGAATATGAGTATGCAACATACATTATTTCTTATGGATAATTGAAGAGTATGTAGTGTGAGCTACTCCACAATAAAAACTCTGCAACTATTTGTTGTCCATGTATTTATCACACGCTCACACATTTTGGACAGAGGAGCCAGTACGACATGGACTCCATCATCTTTAAAGTAATGTAAAAAGAATTCACCATTTGTCCCATAATATTTTCACGTGGAGGAAGGTGTAAGTAGATGAGTGACGAACACTAACTTCACTTAATGAAGGTTTATTCAGCACTTGCACATAAAGAGCATGGAGCAGACTGCTTCTGGCCAGACCACATGCGGTATATATACAGCTAAAGAACATTCCAGTACAATGATGCTTGCCATTTGTGGATACTTCTAGAATGTACTCAAACTGAGTATAGAAATTAAAATTTTTCAGTTCAGGTGAGTTTTAAACTCACAACCCTCCATGCATCAATCTAGTATCATAACCACTACTCTGCTTCTTCTGAAACATTGATCCCTCCTTAACAGAACAGCGTCTCGGTGTTACATCCTCCTAGTCTGGGAATGAGTCATCAGTCCTGCATACCCCAACTCCCAACCCTCCATGCATCAATCTAGTATCATAACCACTACTCTGCTTCTTCTGAAACATTGATCCCTCCGTAAGAGAACAGCGTCTCGGTGTTACATCCTCCTAGTCTGGGAATGAATCATCAGTCCTGCATACCCCAACTCCCGATGACTGATGTTCGCCCTGGCGGTGATCTTCTTAGAACGTCCCTTGCCGCTACATTCTTCATTGCCTTTCTGCTTGTTGCCTGTCGCTGGAGCTTCGAATTTACCCTGGTTTGCAGGATCCTTATAAGGCTTCATTTAAAGGATGTGGACCGTATCTCTGATCTTTCATTGTCTTGTGTCGGGGTCGAAATCTTCAACTTCATAAGTAACATCAGACAACTGTCTTACAACCTTATGAGGTCCAAAGTAGCACCTGAGGAGTTTCTCAGAGAGACCAATCTTCCGAACAGGAGTGAAGATCGAGACAAGGTCACCAGGCTGGTAGACAACAGGGTGGTGGCTCGCGTCATACCTTCGGTGATCGTTTTCTTGGGCCTACGGCGTGTGGAGTCAAGCTAACTGCCGAGCTTCCTCAGCTCTGGTTAACACCTGGCTGATGTAGTCATCGTCCACGTCATCAGGGTGTAACGAAAATGCAGTGTCCATCGTCATCTTCGTTGCCTCACGCCCATGCACCAGGAAAAATGATGTAAATGCTGTGGTGTCTTGTTTGGCGGTGTTGTAGGCAAATGTCACGAAAGGTAGCATCTCATCCCAGTTGCTCTGCTCAACATTGATGAACGTTGATAGCATGTCGGCCAAGGTCTTATTAAGGTGTTGAGTGAGCCCGTTAGTTTGCGGATGTCATGTGATGAGTAAGGTTGCACCAACAGTTTATCTCTGTCACAAGATTCGATTGAAAAACTTTCCCTCGATCCGTAATTAATGACCTTGGGGCACTGTGTTTTAATACAATGTCTTCTATGATGAATTTTGCTACCTCGAATGCTTTGGCTGTTTTCACAGCTTTTGTAATGGCATAGCATGTCAGATAATCAGTACAAACACTAATCCGTCTATTGCCACTAGCAGATGTTGGAAATTGTCTGAGGAGGTCAATCCGAACACGCTGAAAAGGCATTTCAGCTGGTGGAATAGGTATGAGTTGGCCAGGTGGTTTCTGAGGAACTGCCTTTCTCCTCTGGCATTCTTGTCAATGCGACACATAGTGACAGACACTCCTAAATAAACCTGGCCAGAAAAATCTCTTTTGGATCCTATCGTATGTCTTAATAAATCGTAAATGTCTGGCCTCAGGTGTGTCGTGGAATTTCTGTAGAACATCTAAGCGCATGTGTTTCGGAATCACTGGTAGCCAACTCTTTCCAAACGGATCAAAGTTTTTATTGCAAAGTAATTCATTAACTACCTTAAATTCTCCTTTCAATTCCTCTGACCGATTTAAGGCAAGCACAATTTGAGGTATCTTGGCATCCTTCTTCTGCTCAGCAGAGAGATCCTGGAGTGCAGCGAGACAGTCACTATCTTCATCAGAGTCTTGATGGTCTTGCACAGGGTTTCTTGAGAGACAGTCGGCATCTTGGTGTTTTCTTCCACTTTTGTACACTATGGTAATGTCATACTCTTGAAGATGTAGTGCCCACCTGGCGAGTCGTCCTGTTGGATCCTGAAGATCTGTCAACCAACAAAGTGAATGATGGTCTGTAACAACTGTGAATGGCATTCTATAGAGGTACTGTTGAAATATGCACATGGCCCAGATCACAGCAAGACGTTGTCTTTCTGTAGTTAAGTAGTTTCTCTCGGCTTTTGTAGGTGTCCTAGAAGCATAGGCTATAACCTTCTCTTTTCCATCTGAAATCTGCACCACAACAGCACTGATCCCATACCCACTGGCATCTGTGTGTAGTTCTGTAGGTGCTCTCTCATCATACAGACCAAGTACAGGGTCAGTCGTCGGAGATTTTCGTGGCACATCGAAAGAATCTAGTTGAGCAGCACCCCAGATAAATTTATCATTGGCTTTTAACAACTCTTGGCTTTGATACAAAAGTCTTTGATGAAATGATGGTAATAAGAACACAATCCTAGGAAGCTTCTCGCACCTCTAATACTTTTAGGAATAGGAAATTCCGTTATAGCTCTCACCTTTCCTGGGTCTGGCCACACACCTTTGTTTGACACAAGGTTCCCAAGTATTTTGATTTATTTTGCCCCAAAGAGACACTTTCTTGAATTAAGTTTCAGTTCGGCTTGTTGGAGACACTTAAGAACAGCCCTCAGTCTTTTTATGTGTTCATGAAATGTCTCTGAAAATGCTATAATGTCATCTAAATAACAAAGACACATCATCCACTTTAGGTGCCTTAGAAGATTATCCATCTTTCGTTCAAAAGTTGCTGATGCATTACACAAACCAAACAGCATTACCTTAAACTCATACAGGCCCTCAGGGGTGATGAATCCAGTTTTCTCATGATCAGCTGCATCTACTTTGATTTGCCAGTATCTCGAGTACGTGTCCATGTTTGAGAAAAACTTAGCCCCCTTCAGAGACTCTAGTGTATCCTCAATTCGTGGAAGAGGGTAAATGTCCTTTTTAGTTATCTTTTTAAGCTTCCTGTAATCAACACAAAAGTACCAACGGCCATCCTTTCTCCTGACGAGAACCACTGGTAATGACCAAGGGCTCTGCGAAGGCTGAATGATGTCATTCTTCATCATTTTCGCTACCACGTCGCAAATTATTTGACATTCCGTTGGTGACACATGGTATGCTCTCTGGCTTATTGGTTGATGGTCTCCAGTGCTAAATCAGTGCTTCACTGTTGATTTGACCAATTTCCTCTTCACCTGTGGATTGAAGCATTGAGAGAACTCTTGAAGAATGGCAAGTAGCTTCTTCTGTTGTTCCTTAGTGAGATCTGGTGATAGTCGAGCTCGAAGATCTTGTCTCGTAGTGGTAGTGCTAATTACACCCACAGACTCAGCATGGGAGGTTTCTATGATGCTCAGCTGTTCTGCAATTAACAGCTCAGCATTTGCTATGCACATGCATCTTGGAAGGATCTGCGGTTCTCGGTGACAGTTAACTATCCATAATTCACCAAATCCATTCTTAAACGAGACGACAGAGGCTGGGATGACCAAGTTGTTCTTCAGTGGTATGTTTCTCTTACATTGCACTACAAAATCCATGGGTTGATGCATGGCATGACACATGACAGCTACCTTTTGAGTGCTGACTGTGGGAATGATCACTTCATCCAGCACACACAGTCTCCACACGTGTGGGTGCGCGTCTTCCTGTCCACAGTATCTCGTCTCATCTAGCATAATCTTCGAGTGACCACAATCTATAATTGCTTGAGAAACTTTCAAAAAGTCCCATCCGAGAATGACGTAATGACTACACTCTTGTAAGACCATGAATACTAAGGGCTGTGTATGACCACTTAGACCCACATGAATGACATCTTCCTGTAGGTTTTACATATTTCCCATTAGCCTCCTTCAGCAGAGATGTTATGTTGAAAAGAATACGGTTTTCTGCCACTGGTGATGGTACTTCCCCGAAATGACTGAATGTGATGCTCCAGAGTCCACAAGAACTTGGGCTGGTCAGCCATCCATGAGGATATCAACATAGTTTCCTATCATGTTTGTGTTGATCAACAGCAGAGGATTTTTCTCTTCGGTGGCCTCACTTCCCAGGAAGGTCACACCCTTTAGTTTTCCAGGTTGTGGCAGCTAGATGATAGGCTGGAGCTTCTAAACGGTGGTGGAGACCTTGATCGGTGTGTTGGGGAGCGTCCTGTCCAGTGGCTAGCTTGCGGTGATGGAGACCTACGTCATCCTGCACCCACATCTTCTTGTTCATCTTCGTCATCCTGGAGTTGACGTCAGCTGTCTTCTGGTGTGGGCATCATCAAATACGCACTGCCTTTCTCGACAATAGTGCACCACATGTCCCGGTCGTCTGCAGTGGAAACACACTGGTTGGTTATCCTGGGTCCTCCAGATATCAGTCTTCCTTGGTGCCCAAACAGGTTCCTCATGTGGAATTGTAGGAAGGTAACTTTGCCTGGGTCTCGACTTTTTTAATGTCTTAAAGGGAAATGAGGGACGAGAGATTGTGTTCAATGTCTGTTCCACTTCCTCCCTTATGACCTCTTTAAGCATCTCGGTTTTCTGCTCACCGTGCAATCCAAGTGCCTTCTGAAGTTCCTCTCTTGCTATCTCACAAAGAACACTTGTGAAATCAATTTCTTCCTCCATCACAGACACCAATATGACGTTTGGAAACCATTTAAACTTCTCGCATGTAATTCTTTTTTGATGCATTGTCTCGATATACTGGCACCATTTTTTGAAGTCGTCTGCTGTCAAAACCCCCTTCAGGAGTAGGGCTTGGTACATGTCCTCAACAACACCCGTCATGAGATGTGCAACCTTATCTTCCTTCTTCATTCGAGGATCTACTATTTTACACAGCTTCAAGACGTCTTGAATGTAGGATGTTGTCGTTTCTCGTGGACGCTGTGCCCTGCACTTTAATTTATCTTCAGCCTTGCACTTCTGTCATTGTGTGTCCTCAAAATACTTGCGCAGTTCCACCTGGACTACTTGTGAACTTCTCCTCGATGTTCTCATATCATCACTTGGCAGTGCCCTCCAAGTAGAAAAATACATTAGCCAAACACACGGTGTCATCCCATTTGTTAAATTTGGCTATACACTCATATACCTTCAGCCACTTATTTGGGTCTTGGCCATAATCACCAGAGAACCCGAAAGGATGTCTCATGTGATGGCACACAGTTGCTGTCATCGTGACGTCCTCTTCTTCTTCTGTCTCTGATAGATTGCGATCTGTTGAATCTGGTTCGAACTCGGGTTTCTCGCCACATAAACAGCGACTCTGTTGTGGCCTGGTGGGGGCCACTGTGTCGTCGATAATGCACGGTATCGCAAGTTCCAATACCCAGCGTCTCCACCAGAATAATGTCATGTAGAGGAAGGTGTAAGTAGATGAATGATGAACATTAACTTCACTTAATGGAGGTTTATTCAGCACTTGCACATACAAGAGCACAGAGCGAACTGCTTCCCTCCAGAACACATATGGTATATATAAAGCTACAGAACATTCCAGTACAATTATGCTTGCCATTTGTGGATACTTCTAGAATGTACTCAAACCGAATATAGAAATTAAAATTTTTCGGTTCAGGTGAGTTTTGAACTCGCAACCCTCCATGCAACAATCTAGTATCATAACCACTACACTACGGGGACTGCACTACACTGCTTCTTCTGCGACATAATATTAAGTGTAAACTACACTCATTTGCTGTAAACAAATATTATTGCTGTGAGTCATTGAATAGTACACTTTTAAGTAAATTAGAATATTACAATGTAACAGGAAATGCTGCAAATTGGTTCCGACAGAAAACAAAGGGTGTCAATATGAAAGAGACATATATTAAGCTGTCGGGCATCATCTAGCTTGGGAAATTTTAATATATGGTGTTCCACAACACTTCACCTTAGGGCCCCAAACCTTTTCTTGAGTATATCAATGACCTTTCATCAGTAACAGTATCAGATTACAAATTTGTTTTGTTGGCAGGTGATACAAACATTGCAATACATAGTAAATAAAGTATAGCTCTAGAAAGGTCACCTAATAAATTTTCATGGACAGTAATAATGGTTTGTAGCCAATTCTCTGTCACTAAACCTTGAAAAAGTGTACTATATGCAGTTCAGAACTTGTAAAAACCTTTCTGCCAGCATATCCCTACAATATGATGACGAGCAGATGGAAGAAGTTGACACTGTTAAAATTCTTGGGATTACAGCTGGACAATAAATTTCACTGGGAGGAGAACTGCTGAAGTGCCTAAACAAATCTCTGTTTGCTATGTGAATGATGTTGTCAGACAAAGGTGGTATAAAAATAAAAAAGCTGGCATAGTATGCTTACTTTCATTCCATAATGTCATTCAGGATTATTTTCTGGGGTAACTCATCAAGCCAAGCTAAAATTTTTTTGAGGCCAAAAATGTTCAGTATGAATTATATGTGGTATGAACTCAAGAACACTCTGCAGATGGCTGTTAATGAACTGGGAATACTGTATACCACTTCCCAATAAATTTATTCCTTAATAAAATTTCTCATTAAAAATAAATCTTTTGTTTTGAACCAACAGCTCAGTTCATGAAATCAATACTAGAAATAAAAATAACTTGTACAAAGATCTGACATAACTTTCTTTGGTTCAGAAAGGTGTCCACTATTCAGCAATAAACATTTTCAGTAACATGCCAACAGCTGTAAAAAGTCTGACTAATAATAAAGTTCATTTTGAGAAGAGTCTAAAGGATTTATTGGTGGCCAACTCCTTCGACTCCATTGATGAATTTCTTAGCAGAACTGATTGATATGTCTATGTTATTAATAATACAAAATAATGTGAATATTGCGTACAATCTGACTTCTGGATCAGTTTTGTGCAATAATGTGAACATTGTAAATAAGTGCTGCAAAATGGTTTTTTTTTATTTTATTTCTTTTTTTATTGATGATATGTGGCTACAATAGCCTATGAATTATGATATGCACCGAAGTGTATTGAACATTTAATATTAAGTGACACTTTTTATATCCTATCAATTCCTCATCCACAAGGGAAATTTCATTTTGGAACGGTGGAAGGTACATTAGCATGTCTGTTCATATTTTGTAAACATTTATCGTGCATTCTTCTTTTCTGACATGTTCCACTGCCAGAGGATCTGCTAACTATGGATCAACTGCCAACTAAAAGTACACCTAATCTAATCTTATTTAATAAAAAGAATATTGTTAAAATGTGCTTGTCTCAGTGCCACTGAACTGAACCTCTAAATATGTTGTTGTTCTCATAAAAAATACACACACACATTTTGTCAGTGCTGCCAACTAACAAAACTTTTCAGGTTCCTCCTTTTAGGTATGTAAACAGGACTGCAACAGTAACTTCAGAGGTAAGAGTGAAGTTTTTTCAATATATTCCAGAATACTCTGCATGTCTGGTCAGCAATTCAACTTATGAAGGTAACTGTGTTGTAATTAACCTTCAGTGTCATTGATACGTTTTTAAAAAACATAAGGATGTCATATATATGTACCTTGAAATGATTTCTGCTGTTGTAGGTTGAAAAAGATGAACAATGGCGCCGGGCAATGGAGTATGTTAGCATGGTCTCGGAACTGAATTATATGTCCCAAATTGTAGTTATGCTGTATGAAGATCCAACTAAAGACCCATCTTCAGAAGAAAGGTAATACTGCTCTCTCTCTCTCTCTCTCTCTCTCTCTCTCTCTCTCTCTCTCTCTCATGTTAGCTTGTCCTTAAATTTAATTTGGTTCCTCTTGAACAGTGTGCAACTAACAACTGCTTCAGTCTCAGTGTTGCTTATTTGTTTTACTTTGTTTATTCATAATATTTAAAGATTTAGTAGTTTGGATTCATGAGTTGGGTTTATAATGCAGATAAATAGCCATAAAGTTCCTTTTGACTCTGAATAATGTTTTTATTGTATGGAACATAGTCTTATTTTGGTGTTAGAGGTCTACACAGCAGTACATCTAGTAAGAAATGAGAAAATAGGAGTGCAAATTAACTGCTATGAACCACATAGTGAATGAATTATTGTAACCAAGACCCACAGTCAGAGATGCCGTAAGACCACAGCAATACAAATATACGGGGTGGTTTTGTGTTGATGTTACAAACTTTTGGGGATGATAGAGAAGGGTAACTGTGTCAATTTGAGGTAAGGGACACTTGTCCAGAAACGACAGAGTCAAAAATTGTTCTTATACCTCTGACAGTGGAATACTTGTACAAGTACTATTCTTGTTAAGATTGTAAGGTAGACAATTTCCATAGATGATAGTATAGACCAAAACAAGGAATAAATGTCTAGTAAACATAAGCTGTAAAATGCATACCTTATGAGCTATGACCACTTGTTCATTGTCAGTACTGTGAAACACACATCTTCTACTGCAAGATCTTTGGTTTCCATATTTTTGGAGGAGGTAGTATGGACACAAACAAGGAAAAAAATGTTCAGTATATATGGACTCTAAAATGACTATCTTAAGAGCTTTAGTCATTTATTCAGTAGAAGAGGGGTTTCACAGTAACGAAGATGAACATGTGCTCACAGATCTTAAGGTATGCATATTAGAGCCCATATTTACTAGACATTTTTTTCTTGGTTTGGTCCATACTACCACCTCTGAAAGTTGCCTGTCCTGCAATCTTAGCCATAACAGTACCGGTACAGGAATTTCAGTGTCGATGGTATCAGAATGATTTTGGCTTATAACTCAGTTGTTTCTAGACCAGGTTCCCTTACCTCAAATTGATGCATTTACTCTTTGCCATTATCCCTGATAATTTTTAACATCGTAACAGAAAACTGTTCTAAAAGACATTATTGAATGGAAATGTGCAAAATTTGTCAGGAGGTTGATTCATTTGTTTCCAAGAGCCCAATTATATCAAGAACAAAAGTAATTCAACTTAATTGTTTGAGAGTGGCAGTAACATGCATCTTCTAATTGAAGTTCTCATCAAAATGTGCACAGAACAGTGCTGAACAGATGGCATTATCTTATAGGGTTCATGTTGTGTGTAACAAAAGCAAAATATACATAAATAAAAGAGCACAATTACAATTCAGTCTGATTCTTGAACTTTTGCTCTTCCTGCAATATAATGATACCTGTTGGTACTATCACCACAACAGGTCTTTCTGCTGTAAGTTATTCTTGCGATAACAGGTGCAGTCAGTTCATGTAATTTGTTTCATTTTATATTTAATCCCGGATTAATTTTCTTTCTCATTTTGTGTGTCTATCACCATCATATCCTAAAGCTGATTAAAAGCTGGCAACATTTTCTCCTGGTATTCTAATATGTGAATGCCATATGAATTTCTCATTTGCAGCCTATTTGGCAAACCATTAGTTCCTTATAACCAAATGAAGTAATGACTTGGATTCAGCATCAAGTAATGATTTTTGAAGCACAAGTTTTTGCCTTTCACCTGCACCGCTTCCTCCATGCACATCATATACATTCACCGATAGGGTGCACAGTCAATAGGGAATACTGTCAACCACAGAATGTATTGCTTCCACCTCGTACTGGCAGACATGAGAAATGCTTCTGCCGGCAAGCACAAAAACAAGACATGCCACAGACAGTCAAGAACTAGCAGCTAGACAGTTCAATTCAGACTGCGCACCGCTCAGTATGGTACTGTGAAGACTTATCTTCTGACTTAGCAGACACTATTTATGGAGAACTTGGAGCAACGCAGAGTGTCTTCAACGTTACGTTCAATGATACTTACAATATCTTAGATTGCCAAGGGACAGCAAAGTTGTTTGGATATCATTTTATCTGGTTTAGGTCGTCTGGTGCCATACATCAAATTTAAGTACCGTTTTGTAATATACACTTAATAAATGTTGTTTGTTATTTCTTAGTCTGTTACCATATTTCTGTTTTAGTGCATCCTGTGAAACAGTGTTAATTAGCAATTGTGTAATGGCTAAATTATGAACTACGGCAGTTTTCTGCTACTGTGGAGGGTTGGGTTGAATCAGTAGCAGCATTCAGTTACTGCGTTTACAACTTTTTGGTGCTGATGAAAATTTTTGCCAGTCAACATTTTGGCGATGTGGAAAACTTTAAAGATTATTGACAACTTTTCACCAATACTCAATGTTTGGTGACAAGACAAAAAACTGGAAATTAGTGATCAGTGGAAACCCACAGCATTCTTGTCACCATTTGGTGATTCTTTAGTTTGATATTTGTGGCATCACTGTGTATTTCTACACTATGATTCTTCCTTTCCAGGAAGATTTTAGTGAATTTTGCAAACTGTCCTCAGCATATTTTTCAGACATGGCCAAACTAGTGTTTGTCCTACAACCAGACCTAAATGTACTGCTACAACTCTCAGCAACTCAGGAGCTCTTGACAACATTCTTGACCTGACTTAAAGGACACAAGTATGACAACCAAATTCAACCACCACGCTTTCTGACATTCAATCGCAATGTGGAGTCTTGGAACAGCTTATCCAGTGACTAGAGCAACACTGTGCTACACGTCAGATATCTGATGATGAGGATTGGCATATGCAGGCCCCACTGTATTTCAGTCTCTTCAGAAATTGTCACATACTTGTGAACCAGTGACTACCTCTCTTACTTTGACATTTAAGACCTGCTTGTGAAATATTTTGACTTACAAGTTCATGTTGCCAGACACAAATTTTTTTCAATGTTTCAAGAAGTCAAATCAAAGATATGTAGAGTGGATTACTCAATTACAGAAACTGATGCAGGAATGTAAATTTCATTGTAAAAATGAACAGAGTAAGGAATCTTACGATGACTCACTAATTATCATGCCCTCTCCTGGCAATAAATTAAAGGGTGACCTGTTTATTCTAACAAATTTGTCTCTGCAATGCTTCTTGCCTTTGATTTGGACACATGAACAGTTGCATGTATCTGCAGAAGCAATACATTGTAAAGATGCTGATGAATTCATTACATGTAAACAGCCAGCCACTGCCAAGCAATCATTGGGACCAGACCTGGAAATAACAAGGCATGCACATTCCTCAATTGACACAGTGAGAAAACAAGTTTTGAAATACAAAATTGCAGTCTTGTTCACACTGTGGCGTAAACCACAAAAGGAACAATTTTTTTCTATTGTAATGGATGTTGTAATTGTTGTAAAAAGACCACATTTAGGGCTGAGGTATGCAAAATGAAGCACAACTGACAAAAACAGGAGACACTTAAGCATACCGCATTGGTTAATAGCAAAAACTTAATTATTTTTCATAAACGAACATGTCCAAATCCAAAAACTTTCAAATATGAAACATCATGTGAATGCTGTCTTTAAAGCCAATAAGAAGTCACTATTTAACTCTTAGATTATCAAAGTGTCACTGAGTTTTCAAATTGACACAGGGTTTTCAATTTCACTTCTTAATCTGCAGGCATACTGAAGGTTAGGAATGCCATAGCTAATAGACTTTAAAAAATTGATATTCACTTATGTATAAATACTTTACAAAACAGGGTACAATCATTGGTGTAAATTCAAATAAACTAATGAAAGGATTGGATCTTATGACTGCTTTGGGGTTTGCCATTAACAAGGAAATGAACAAAATTCAAGCTGAATTCTGAATGGAAAGTAAAATCAGTTGTTGCAAAAATATGACAACTTTTTTTTCCAAAGCAACAAGTAGTATCAAGTGTTACAGGGCACACATTACACTGAAGCTGAATGCAGTACTGAAATCTTGCAAAGCACACAACATTCCTTTTGCATTAAAAGATAAAGTAAAGCAGGAACTCAACCCTCTTGAACAGAATTAGGTTATCAAAGCTATAACCAATAGCCAAAGGGTAACTCCAATTCTAGTTGTACAAAAACTGATTGGCTGACTTCATATCTGCAGATATTTAAAATTGATGGTTAATTGTCAGCCTATTATTGATTCACATCCTATTCCCAAGCCAACATTGGCTGGTACTGTGTACTTTGCCAAACTGGATCTTACAGAAGCATATTTGCAAATCTCCACTCAGACACACAGAGATTTATGGTAGTAAATACTCTGTTCATTCTCTACCATTACAGACAGCTAACCTTCAGAATAGCCAGCCCACCGAGTTTGTTCCAGCAGTATTTAGAACAATTAATTCAGAAGCTGTGAGTATTGTGAACTATCTTGAGGACATTATTGTCCGAGGTACAACTCAACAGGAACTCTTGCAGAAATTGGAATCTGTTTTCAAAATTCTACAAGCTGAAAATTTGAAATGTAATCAAGATAAGTGCATCTTCTTTGAAAGTGAAGTGAAGTACTGTCTCTACTTTGCATCAAGCTGACATTGTAACTCACTGATGCCATTAAAATCCCTCTGTCTCCCAAGGACGTCAAGCAGTTACATTCCATATTAGGGCAAATATATTAATTTGAGAATTTTCTCTCTCATATAGCTTCTATCAGTGCACAAGTGCACAGATTTTTATGTAAAGATAGCAAACAGAAATGGAATAGTGTATGCCTATGTGTATTTAACAAATTGAAGCAATGTTTTCTTTACGCCAAATGCCTTACACCATATGACCTGAGCAAAGTACTCACAATTGCCACGGATACTTGAGACTATGGCATAGGTGACATTCTTTTGCATCAACATTGTGGTTTTCAATGACCAGTTGTGTTTGCTTCAAATAATCTCTCAGAGGTGCAAAGAAGTTACAGTCGGATTGAGATGGCTGCTCTTGCAATTATAATTGCAATCAAGAAGTTTCATGATTAAATTTATGGATGTAAATTTATGCTCTTCAGAGGCACAAATATTTAGCAGCCACATTTGGTCTGAGCAATGCTGTTCATACATGGACAGCTCAATGTTTGCAGTTCATGGCACTTCTTGTGCGGAATTATGACTTTGAAATTATATTAAAGTCCACAGCACTACAAGCAAAAGCAAATTTGCTTTATTTTCTGCCAATAGGACAAAACAAAAAGTTTGACTCATCAGCTGATGTATGCTTTCCAGTAGATGTCAGTAGGCAGGACACTGGGAAATTTCCCAATAAACTCCAATATAATTGCCAAGTTTGTCCACAAGGATCCTGTTTTGTCTAAGATCAACAGTATATTCAGAGTGTCCTAATGATAAGAAATTACTTAATCAGCTGAATATTAAAGTGTTAATGGAACATGAGATGTCATTTTGATACATTCAGAATCAGGTAAGACACGCATAATTATTCCTGCAGTGCTTAGATCTAAGGTACTACAGATACTACATAAATGCCATTGGTAAAAAGTTTGATTCAAACACATCGCCAGAGAGCAGTGCTGCTGGAAAAAGTATTGACAAAGACACTGAAATTATGTTGACCAAATGCCACATCTGTCAGAAATATGTCAGTTCTGCCTCAACATTATTTCCATGTCCACAGGCATCAGAACCCCAGTCATGAGTGCATATTGATTTTGCTGGACCATTTCTCATCAGTGATTTCTCCAAAGTTACATTTGTGATACAAATGTCATAGATATCTTCAGCTAAGACTATTCAGGCTTTATCAAAGATCCTCTGTATTGATGGACTGCCAAAATCTATCATCATTGGCACACAATTTTCTTCCTAGGAATTTAAACTATTTCATGAAACCAACACTTCAGGATTGCACTGTTTCATTCTGAGGCTGATGGACTCGCTGAAAGATTTGTAGAAACTTTCAAAATCATAAATGACAAAGCTGGTTCAACAGTACAACAAATGCAATGCTTTATCAGTCTTCCTCTCTCAGTACAGAGCCACTCCACATGGTGCACAATCCCTGGCAGAGAAACTCCATGGAACAAAACACTGTCAATTTATAACCACCTGTGAATTCACATGCTGAGCCTCAACAATAGTCAAGAGAAAATTTTGTAAAACTGAATGATCTGGTACCCATTTCAGTGTACAGGCATGAGAAAATGACATGGGCACCAGCCATAATCATGGAGTGGCTTGGCAATGCTATGTTCAAGATTAAATGTCTACATGGAATTGCAACATGCGATAAAAATCATATTGAGGTGTACCACATGCATGCGTATACAGCCAGAACTCGTAGACAGTTTTCTTTTACAGAATCAGAAAACCCATATGGTACTGTGCCATGCTGCGTTAGAGTGTCATCGATGTACACATCACCATGCTACTGTTTTCAATAGCATTATTAACATAGAAACAAAGAGTGGCACTGGAGTGAGTGTTGCAAAGAATAAAATGAAAGGCATTGCCAATACCTCTATCACTGATGGTCCTTGTGTATTTTTAGGCTGTAATTTTAGTGTCAGTATTTTTAGTAATGATACTTTGTCATGGTAATGGTTGTCTTAATATTGCTTTGTAAGACAGCTTATTGTACAAGTGAGGTAGCTAATAAAGATCCTGGCAGTTTCAGTTTAATCTTTATCTTAAGCTTCTACAGTAAGAATTTCCTTTTTGATGTCATTTTCTACTTCAGTAACTTTCAGTCCTACTTTATCCAATCTGGATTCTGTTGTTGCAGTTACACTTCCCTCTACACTTCCCACTCTTTTATCCAGTTTTTTTACCTGTTTATGGAATGGCAGCTACTAGGTTATGTAACTCCTCTTTGACTTTCTCAGTTTTATTAGAAAGTTCAGTTTTTGTCATCAAAATTCATTGGTCTACCTCCTTAAAGTCTTTGTTTCTTTCTAAAATTGTGTTATCTAACATCTTAATGTTTTTGTTTCATTTAGAACTTTTTTTTTCTATGCTCAGAAGTCTATCATCTTATTTGCAAAGTTCTTTGGAAACTCTGAAATCATGTTAATCTGTTTACACATTTGCACTAATACATTTTGTAAACTTAATTCCACATTGCTTTCACTTTGATCTACACCTGCTTACACTAAAACTGATGCATTGAGTGCTATTGTTTCTGTAGTTCCTTGATGTGGTTCTACCACATACCCCTCATCCAATTCCCTTTTAATGCCTTCTAATGACATTGGTAGGTAAACCACATCCAAAGATTTGGCTGCCACTATCTGTAAAAATTAAAATATAGACATATACAGTCATGGACACTGTTCCCTACTTTCACAAAGCACAGCACTGAAATATGGCAAAATATTAGAAGTGTACTTTAATTGTCTCTTTTAAAAGAGATATCCATATTTCAGGCTTCACTTTTAATCTTTTTAAAGCTGCCATTTCAGCTAGCTGTCCATGTTGGTGCTGTTAATAACCCTCATTGCTCTTGATGACAAAATTTAAAAAAAAGGTCTCTTCTGCAACAGGCAATGGAATTTATTAATGTCTACACATTAAAATAATGGTTACAGCATCAGTTAAACCATCATTCAGCTTTCTTGTCTGGAACCCGCAAGTGCACTCACAGGTCATGGAATTTGTATTACATTCTACATTGGTGCAAGGTTAGCTAATTGGATAAAAGTGAAATATTTGTACATGTTTTTCATTGTGTTGGTCTCCCCCAAGTTGAAAATGCATTGTGTGTTCTCCAGGTCATATAAGGTTTCGCATAGTGTATATTAAGTATCTTCTGCTGCCTCTCAAGTAGAAACACTGGCTGTGAAGTTTGTCATAGTATCTGTAGGTATTCACTGGTAGACTAAACTCTACCCAGTGTAACACATTCCACAGTCTTCAACAATGTTGCACAGCAGTTGCAAATACGGAGCAATTATAAATATGTCCTTTCATTAAGACACTCACATTACAAGTCACTTTTGCCTCAGGAATATCTAATACTTCCAGTATCACTATATCTGCTATAACATGATCTCCTTAGACAGATGTTTATCAGAAAACAGTATTAGTGTTAAAATACATCAAATGTTAACAATTCTTTTGGATAAAATAAATTTTGTTCTAGTGCAATTATACATATTTAGTTTGGGTCATTAATAGTTAGGTACTTTGGCTAGAAACTACTTCTGACACTTGCTCTACAGAGCATATTACAAAATTAGTTTTCTTAAAAATGTGACTTTTTGAGCGCTGCCCAGTTAATTTAATGACATAAGAATGTAAGTAGAATTTTGGTGTTAGAGGCCATACAAAACAGTTGTGTTTTGAAGTTGTAAATTATGACACAAATTAAATATTACTTATTTCAGTAAATTCTCAATCTAACAAGTTTGACAAAATGTGGGAGGTCTTTTGGAGTCTCTGTCACCTATGATTTCCATTGATATGTCTGCCTCCATATTTGAGTGATTCATGTGGCTGAATGCCATGTGAAGAGAACTGGGTTTGATTCCTGGCCAGGTCAGAGAGTTTCGCCACTTGGGGGCTGGGTGTTGTGTTTTCCTCATCACCATATCATCATCATCAACACGCAAGTACTTTGGCTAGAAACTACTTCTGACACTTGCTCTACAGAGCATATTACAAAATTAGTTTTCTTAAAAATGTGACTTTTTGAGCGCTGCCCAGTTAATTTAATGACATAAGAATGTAAGTAGAATTTTGGTGTTAGAGGCCATACAAAACAGTTGTGTTTTGAAGTTGTAAATTATGACACAAATTAAATATTACTTATTTCAGTAAATTCTCAATCTAACAAGTTTGACAAAATGTGGGAGGTCTTTTGGAGTCTCTGTCACCTATGATTTCCATTGATATGTCTGCCTCCATATTTGAGTGATTCATGTGGCTGAATGCCATGTGAAGAGAACTGGGTTTGATTCCTGGCCAGGTCAGAGAGTTTCGCCACTTGGGGGCTGGGTGTTGTGTTTTCCTCATCACCATATCATCATCATCAACACGCAAGTCACCCAAGTGGCTTCAAATAAAAAAGACTTGCAGCAGGTGGCCGAACTCCCCAAAAAGGGACTCCCAGCCAAAATATTCCTTATGCACATTTCATTTTTTGTAATGAGGTACAAACTCATGATAAGGTAAATACCTTTTGCAATAAAATGTAGCTATCCATGTGTTTCATGAATATTAGTGTTACTTATATTTTCTGGGAAATTTGAGGACTATTTGAGTATCCCAGGTGCAAATATGGTTTTGTGACCAAAAAACAAACATTGAGTTAGAGCTGCCCTTGTGTACAAGTTATCACTATCTATCTAATGCTTTATCAATCAGGCCACAGAAATAGCTCTAAGACTTTTAAAATGAGGTGAGAAAATTGCATGTGGTTGTAAAGATGGCCATGTCTTCAACATGTTGGGTTGCAAAACTGGCCAAATTCTAATTGGTTGCAAAAGAGGCTAAATCTTAGTATATCATGGCTGCCGGCAATGGATATGGATGCAGATCTGGATATTACACTTTATAAAAGTTGTGGTTTTGAGCATTGTGACTAAAATGTTTAGGTTGGCAATATTGGAGAGCATGAGAAGACATTGTTTTATGAGAAACTGACCAGCCAGTGCGCTCTTTCCACTGCTGATTTTGGAAGGAATTTGTGGTCAGTTTTATTGAAGGACAGTCTAAAATGTATGAGGATAGTGAAGAGGAAACTTGTACTGTTGAACAACATGTCGACAAGCCCAATGAAAATAGTGCTGAGAATGATATTAATCATGACAGGGAAGAGGCCACAACAAACTGTAGTTCCAGGAAGAGATGAAGTAGTATAGAGCAATAGTAACAAAATGTTGAGTTAAAGAAGCGGTAAGGAGGGACACTTCTTATAGTAATATTCAAATATTTATTAGTTGAAGATTTAATATTGTTGGAATTAATTACCTAGTCA
Source organism: Schistocerca piceifrons (assembly GCF_021461385.2). NCBI lineage: Eukaryota > Metazoa > Arthropoda > Insecta > Orthoptera > Acrididae > Schistocerca > Schistocerca piceifrons. The sequence goes on along the minus strand of NC_060149.1, from coordinate 782,141,408 downwards.
CATAAATTATCCTCTTCTTAACCTCTTCATTGCTGGGTAACCTCTGCTAATCTAAAATATAATTTTCCATTCAAACACCTTTCTCATTAGTTCAGTGTTCTTAAAAATATAATCCTGAACTTTTCATTGCTTTGACATACAACTAGTATCAGTTGGGTTTTAATTAATTTTATTTTACATCTATCTTTATGTACCAAACGAAAGGGTTTCCACAGATGCTGAACTGTAAATATCCTGCTGGAAAACTGAAATGTAAGGAACTCACTACGCCAGATGTATGGCAGATCCATGAAAATTTTTATGAAGAAAGTAAGTGAGCCTGGCAGAGGAACTATATTTGACAACAGTCACCATATCTTCTTCTTGAAAACTGAGCGTAGGGGGGACAAAGTGTCAGGAAAGCAACTAATCGTGAACTTTGTATTCCCAAAAAGATGTGAAGGAGTTTCTGAAAGAATTTGGGATTGTAGGGTGACTTTCATGGGGATTTTGCAGAAAAAAAGGAAAACAAAGACTCAACAAAATTTGTCAGAGTGCCATGAACAATTTGTCACCTGCAACCAAAGAAAGAAGAGGAGGTGACAGAAGAACAAAGTCGTACAAAGATAGGAAAGGTGCAGTTGTCAGACACATTGAACATTTCACATATATTGAAAGTTACTGCTCCAGAAGAAAAATGCTTCATCACCAATATCTGCCAGGTGATATACAAGATTTAGATAGCATTGTCACAAAGTGCCAAAAAAGCTTTCTGAGCCAGTTCTCTCTCTCTCTCTCTCTCTCTCTCTCTCTCTCTCTCTCTCTCTCTCTCTCTCTCTCTCTCTCTCTCTCTGTGTGTGTGTGTGTGTGTGTGTGTGTGTGTGTGTGTGTGTGTGTGTGTGTGGGCGCGCGCGCGCTCGCAAGGTCTTGTACAAGGTGTTTGTGTGCTGCAGTTTACCTAGGTGTGATGTTAGTTTTGTAATCACTTTGATACAATGTGGAGCCTATCTGTATGTTCCTGCTGTGGTTAGTGATAGAGCTTCGTTGCATATTCAGATGAAAATTAATTGTAGGAATTTGCATTAAAACCCATGCTTAAATTTATTTCAGGTTCCATGTGGAATTACATTTCAGTCCTGGTGTCAATTGTTGTGTTCAGAAAAACTTGCCTCCAGGCCCAGGGTTCAGGCCACACAGCAGAAATGAGACTGGGAGCACACCTTCAGTGGTGAGTTGTTCTCATTGAATGTTGAAATGTTTAGCACTGTAACAATAGGAAATAGTAAACTAATTTAATGATTAAAAGCAGTTTCTGAAGTAATGATCAAGTCACTACAATAACACAAAAATAAACTGCCACAATTGTACAGTTTATGTTTGTGAACTCCTTCCAAAAAAGAACTTGCTAGTTAAATTTAGAAACAAATAGTCATTTGTTCAGGTTACATTATGTGCTTTCAGTTATTCGTGTGAAAAAAAAATGGAAAGGATAATTGCAATCATTCAGATTATTTTGTATTCACCAATAAATGCAATTTCACTCATGAGCAACTGAATTACAGATAGCCATTGTCTTGAAGAAATTCTGCTCATAACTCATCAGCAAATAGAATAGTTTCATTTACCACGTGAGTGAGGTGACATTAGACCTTTTACTGGCTGTCGACCTGATCGTTGACTGCAGGGTGGGCAAGGTACGCAGTATCAGTACATCTAATTGTGGCCAGATAGTGTGCGGCCATTGCAAGGGATACTCCAATGTCAAAGTTGGTAGGTGTTGGGCTTTTTGTATGCCACCATGTCAAGAGTATACTTAACTTAACCTGAACTGAGCTACTAATATTGCGATCAGTCAGCTTCGAGGTGCAACAGTGTGTTGACAGGAATGGTTACCATTGACTGTCAAAGCCAGTAGAGGTATAAACATTCTACAGTGAAGCAAATAATTCACTAAAACAATCTCCTACAGGAGGCTCACAACTCTCTTTTGAGAATGTGCATGACAACCATGCTGCCCCAAGCCATTGCAGTACTTCTTTTTTTTTCTGTGCTGCAGTTTCACACACTGACAATATCTTTTCTCTGACTTATTCTCTAGGAAAGATTCGCTGCTGACAACTGAGATTCCTCATTCAACATAGAGTTTGGCTTCTCCCACTTGGTTCCCTTATTTTACACCACATATTTTGGTTAACTTACGTTCAGACACCACATCTGGATTTTCAAATTTTTTTGTACAAATCATGCAAGCCATGCAGCAGAGGTTGCCTGACACACATCTCAGTAGCCAGTTCATGTTGGGGGATTGTCAGGTATCTGTATGACCCCACAGTGATCGCGCATTGATGCCCGAGCTACCACCTCCTTCCGTGTACTGAGTTGTCAGTGCCTGTCACTTTGGGGCACCAGGTCTTTGGTGGGCATTTGTCATCATGCCACGTATCCCTTGCTCTAGCTGGGTGGGGCCCGTGGGGAGAGACCTTGTTCAGAGTAGGCAGCATTGTGGCAGATACTTTGTATCATGAAATGACCAAAATTGTTAGCTCCCCTCAATGGCTACGCCATGAGAGGAAAGCGAAACAGAGCGAGTTGCAGACAGTTACTCCTCTCAATTCCTGTTCTGCATCCAACCAGATCTAGGAGCCTTTCTCTCTACTACACCAACGTTTTGTGTAGAATACTGAAAACATTTTTAGCAAACTCTCCTCCATTAGAAATTGTGAAGAGGTTCTATCTTAATTAAGATGGAAGATCCTACCCAGTCCTGGATGGTGTTCTCTTGTAAACAACTTGGTGATGTACCTGTTACCATCACATTCCATAAGATGCTCAGCACATTACAGGTATTAATTTTATGCCAGTACCTAATGCTGCAGACAGATGAAGAACTGCACCAACATTTGGAAAGGTGAAGGATCAACGTCGGACATTGTGTATGTCAAGGCCCACAAAACAATGATGTGGGCACTGGAACACTCATCCTCACGTTTGGTTGGGGGGGGGGGGGGGGGCGGCATTTGCTTCCAGTAAAGGTAAAAACCATCTGTTACGACTGTGATGTGAAGCCATATTTCCCACCCCTGATGTTGTGTTTTAAATGCCAATACTTTGGGCATACGTCTTCCCAGTGAACATTCAATCCAGTTTGTGGAGACTGTGGCTGGCCACTTCATGAAAATTCACATCTGTGCAACCACCATTCTTTGTCATTTGTGGGAATGACCACCCTCCATGATCACCAAATTGCGCTAACCTAGCCATGGAACGCAAGATCCATGAACTGCAGTTATAGATCAACTATCATATTTTGAAGCTTGGAAAAAAAAAAAGAAAAAATGAAGGTTTGTATCCAGTCTCAACAGCATCGATCTTTGCACTATTGTGGTAAGGTTGTGAGCAGTACCTGGTGTATTTATAACCTCAATGTCAAAATCTGGTAGTCCTGCAAGTACACCAGACCCTCCTCTCTCATGGTTCCTGCAAAAATATCTTTGGGAAACCCTCCCTGTACCCGTATAGAGAAGCAGAATTCTCCTCCGATGTTTACCTGCGACAGTGCTCCCTTTCGAGAACTGTCTCCTTAGAAATCCACAGATAAAAGACCTGTCACTAAACAGTGGCTGAAGGAGTTTTTGTGTTATTGATTCGAGTTGTTTGTTATTTGTGAGTATGCTTGCACAGTTCATTGAAGTATCAGCAGTGTGTTTACATTTCGGGGCTTTGGGTTGCAGCTGTAGCGATTCTTAAGCTAAGTTCTGACAAAGTTGTTTGTGCACTGTTATTCAGATATTAAATTCAGTAGTTTTCAATGGTGTCTCATACTGTTTCTGGTGAAATAATGGTATAATAAACTTTCAGAAACTTTTGTCCACTGTTTTTACAGAGTTGTTTGTGCGTTGAGGTCATTCATTCAATTTAGCACAGTAGTCTTCAGCTGGAATTTCGTATTGTTTGTAGTGAAATATTTCAATAAAACTTTTGTTCATTATGTTTAATTTTGTTGAATGTTCCAGTGGTCATTGAATTTTCAGTTTTAATATAAGAAATTGTGTGAAGTTTTTGTGGTATTGATATTACTTGGGGTTTAGTAGTACTAATAAATTTAGTTGCTTTCTTAGTAGAGAGTGAAATTCGAGATCACTATTTTTAGTTCTTTAAATAGTTTTACTGTTGTAATTGATCTTAGGTAACATAGACATTTAGTTTTTATCTGTAACCGTTAACCTTTTACCATGAGTGAGAAGTGTGGGCTTTGTTGTGGGTTTGTGAGCAGTGGGCTTCAGTGACAGATCTGTTCAATGTATTTTCATTGGGGGGGAATACAGTGGGGAAGCTAGTGGTAATTCTAGTGTGATCCTCTCCTGGAAATGCAGAATTTGTAGCAGAAATAAGTTGATAGAGGAGCATGAGTAAAAGATCTGTGCCCCTTAGGTGCAGTTACAAAGTTCAAAGGAGGAACTAGATGGGTTGAGGAGGGTGAAGGGCGGTGTGAATGAGAACTGGCAGTTGGTAAGAAGACATGGAGGGGAGGAGGAGGAGACATTCAGACAGTTGTACTTTATGTATAACCAATAGGTTTGACCAACTGTCATAATTTAGTGGAGAGGAGCCTCTTGTAGCTGTAGGTGTAGGAAACATGCAGCAGTCCTCAGCAGTTAGGGAGCCTAAGTCAGTTGCAAATTCTAACAGAAAGAAGAAAGTTCTGCTGCTAGGTAGATCACATGGCAGAGGTGTGGGCCAGCAGTTGCAGGATGTGTTGGGGACTGAGTACCAGTTCACCAGTATTGTGAAGCCTAGTGCAGGGTTGGCTCAGGTGTCTGTTAACATAGGGGAGTTATGTAGGAATTCATGAAAGAGGATCAGGTAGTGATTGTGGGTGGGGCTGGGAATAGTCTTGATAGGAATTGGGAGCATGATGTAGGGGGGTGACCTGGTAATAGGCGTGTTAACATGGGACTAGAGAAGGTGCTGATGGCTGAGGACATGGCTCATATTGCAGTGGTGCCAGTCGAGTCTATCAGTAGATTGGATTTCAGTAGGCATGGCCTGCACCTCAATAAGTATGGGAATGGGAGGCTGGCAAAGCTTATAGGTGACAGTGTAGTGGGCGGTGGTGAGATCACTCGCGGGAAAATTCCTGTAGTAGTTGGTGTTAGAGCTGCACCTTCTTTAGACTGAAGTCAGCTGTTAGATATCCTTACTTCAAGGAAGTCTCTCTAACAAAGGAATTGCCTTCAAAGGAGGTCATGTATCCATATAGTTAAGGAATTAGCATATTTCATCATAATATAGGTGGTATTAGAGATAAAGTTAGTAAATTGCTTATAGGTGTTGTCTCTGACATTATCAGTTTATTGGAGCACCACTTAAATAATTTGAAAATTGACAGGCTTCCTTTACCAGGATACAGATTAGCTGGCTGTTTCTCAAGGAGTTCTTTGCAGAATGGGGGAGTGGCCATGTACGTAAAAGAAAAAAAGTGTTTCATTGGAGTACGTAGATGTATCATGGCACTGCAGCGAACAGGTATTTGAATGTTGTGCAGGGGTAGTTGAATGTTGTGCAGGGGTAGTTGAATTTAGTGAAACTAAACTTCTAATTGTTGTTATTTGGAGGTCCCCAAATTGTGACTTTAGATCATTTCTGCTAAAGTTAGAGAGGGTTCTAGGTTCACTTTATAAGAAGTACCAAAAATTAGTTATATGGGGTGAGTTCAATATTAATTTTGTATGTGATAGTGCAAGAATGGGAATTTGGAAGATCTAAATTCATATGCTCTGATGCAGCCTGTATTTTTTCCAATTAGGGTGCAGGGGAACAGTAGCACAGCCATAGACAATATTTTTATTCATTCCTCAGTACTAGATAGCTTTTAGTAAAAAGGTGAATGGCCTTTCAGACCATGGTGCACAAATTTTAAAACAAAAAAGGTTTTTGTACTCAAACAAATATTATATATAATTACAAACTATGTAGAAAAGCTAATCTAGTGGCAATAAAGAGTTTTTGAAACCTCATTAAGGAACAAGAGTGGCAGAGTGTTTATAGTGCCAATAACATAGGTGACAAATAGAATTCTTTCCTTAACACATTTCTCATGCTCTTTGAAAGTTACTTTCCATTAGAATGTTCTAAACAACATACTAGCAGTAAAAGGCAGCCTGGGCGGTTGATTGGTGGGATAAGGATATCATGTAGAACAAAGCAGGAATTATATCAAAATGTTAGTAGTCACTATCAAGCTACAGTAGCCCATTACAAACAGTATGTAAGATGCTTAAAAGTGTTATTAGGAAGGCAAGGAGTATATGGTATGCAAATAGAATAGTTAATTCACTGGATAAAATTAAAAACATATGGTCAGCCATGACGGAAGTGTCCGGTCAGCTGCACAAGGTCGATGATATAAAGTAAGTTTGTAGTAAAAATATTTCTGTTATTGATAAGTCAGATATATCTACAGTATTTAACAATCACTTTCTAAGCATTGCTGGTGAATTAAATAAAAATCCAGTTTCTACAGGGAATCATATAACTCTCTTGGAAAATGTCTTTCCGAGACTGATGTCTGAAATACTCCTCTGTGACACTGGCAAGGGGGAGATTGAGTCAATAATTTAATCACTGAAGACTTAAGGACTCTCATGGATATGATGGAGTGCGTAGCACAATATTAAATTACTGTGCTGCACATGTTAGCCTTGTACTTAGCCATATTTGTAATTTTTCCATTAAGAATGGTCAGTTTCTTTAACGATTAAAGCACTCAGTAGTAAAGCCACTTTATAAAAAGGGAGAAAGGGATAATACAGACTATATAAACCTATTTCTATGCCATCAGTGTTTGCTAAAGTTATTGAAACTGCTGTGTATGTATGGATAATTGATCATTTTATTTCACATAATTTGCTATCAGATGTACAGTTTGATTTTAGAAGTGGTTTAACAACTTAAAATGCTATATTCTCTTTTCTCTGAGAGGTACTGGATGGATTAAACAAAAGGTTTTGAATGATAGGCATCTCTTTTGATTTAAATAAGGCGTCTGATTATTTTGATCACAAAATTTTGCTCCAGAAGTTGTATCATTATGGGACACGGGGAGTAGCTCACAGTTGGTTCACCTATTACTTTAACAACAAACAGCAAAAGGTCATTCTCAATGACCATGACACTAGCTTGGTAGTAACAGATGTTGCGTGCAACATCGGTACTGTTTCAAATAGTGCAGTTCATGCCATAAGTTCATGGTTTATAGAAAATAAACTAATGTTAAACCACAATAAGATGCAGTTTTTACAGTTTCTAACACACAATTCAATGAAACCCAATGTTTTAATTTCACAGAATGGGCATATGATTAGTGAAACTGAACAGTTCACATTTCTAGGTGTTCAGATAGATAGAAACTGTCGTGGAAAGCCCACTTTGAGGAACTTGTTCAAAGACTTAATGCTGCCATTTTTATTATTCGAATGGAGTCTGAAGTAATTGATAGTTCAACACAAATAGTTGTCTACTTTGCTTATTTTCATTTGCTTGTGATGTATGGTATTTTACTTTGGAGAGACTCTTTGCATTGTCAAAGAATGTTTTTGGCTCAGAGATGGGTGGTCTGGCAATAAGTGGTGTAAGTTCGCAAAGCTCTTGTCGACCCCTATTCATTAGTATGGGTATTCTAACATTGGCCTCTCAATGTGTATGTTCTTTATTGTTGCTTCTTCTTAACAATATCAGCTTATTCCCAAGAATTATCAGCTTTCACTCAGTTAATACCAGGCAGGAATCCAATCTACTTTTGAATCACACTCCCTTGACTCTTGTGCAGAAAGGTATGCAGTATACTGCTGCATCCATTTCCAATAAGCTACCACAAGAATTCAAAAATCTTAGCACTAATCCACACACTTTCAAACCGAGATTGAAGAGTTTTCTCATGGGTCACTCCTATTCTGTTGAGGAGTTGCTTGAAAAATTAAGCTGATCCCTGTGTTATATTGTTGATTGCATTAACATAAGCTTCTTTTTGTGTCCATATACATTCATTTTATCTGTTACTTTTATTTTGTAATTGCATGTACTGACACGTTCTGTGACCTAGGAGATTTGCTCCTCAGTTTGATACAGAAGTGGACATGTAAAATAAAAAATAAAAATCCAGTCTTCAATACTTTGTAACTAAAAGTGTAAGAAGCTGACCTTGCCTTGAGTATTGGACAGATCACAGGTGGCAGATAACAAAAGTTCCACCAGATATGGTGGACAGCTGCGAATACAGTATAAGCAGTCCCGGACCTAGACAAAACAAAACCAAATCCACTTTTTGTCTGTCTTGTAGCAAGCGGCAATGTGGTCATTATGTGTTCCCCTGTGACGCAGCTGAAATGTGTATTCTGGAACTAACTGTTCCAGTCTTAACTCTGCGAGTTCCCCTGCGAGTCTACTCAGCCCCACCTGATTCCAGGTATACAATCATCATGGAGCCTTTTGATAATCGCAGTATTACTCCAGATGGTCAATCCACTGCCAGTACTACTGGTGCAACTGGTCTTTCGAATTCTGGGTGGCTAGGTTAAAATGCAATGTAATTCAACAGAGGTAGATGGAGTTCTCTGGCCAACTTAAAACCAAAACAAATACAATTTTTGCAACACTTAACATACAAACACTTTTGCAACCAAGTAAACTTCATAAATTGGGAGATGCATTAAAAGAACAGAAGATTCAAATTTTGGCACTTCAAAAAACATGAATGATGGACAGTGACACCACTGATTTTGGCAATTATTGTCTTTAAAAAGTAAAACTGATGAAAGAATACTTAATAATACACCACATCTGGGAGGTCCTTTTGCAGTCTCCAAAAATATTTTAAATCTAATAATGGGGGTAAAACCCAGTGATAAAAAGAGTAATGACAGTTTCTTTAAATGTACTTTAATTACCACCCATATGCCAGTCAATGAGGATAACCATAAAAAAAACCTTAAGAAGTTAATAAAGTTTGGGAAACATTAGAAAGCATTCTCTCAAACAATGTTAAAATTTTAAAGGGTGATTTTAGTGCTCAATTAGGTAAAGAGAAAAAATATAAGAAAATGGTGGGTGGGTTTCCTGCACACAAATGGACAAACCTAAATGGCTAATTACTTGTTGAAACATGCAAAATTTTAACCTTAAAATTGTGTCACCACATATTAAAAAGAACCCTTATAAACAGAAAGCTTGGTGGGCACCCAATATATTTATTGGGGAATTTTAAATTGATGATGTAGCAATTTCATACCGTAACTACAAAAACTTTTAAATATTAAAGTTAGGAAAGGGGCTAATATTGATTCTGACCATTATTTAGCATGAATAAAAATAAAACTTCGACCTCAAAAACTCTTCAAAACAAAAGTGTTATCTCAAAATTTGACACTGCTAAAATAAGCCCATCTCTAACAAGCAAACTTGACAAAAAACAATTCAACAATTGACATAGTGTAAAAGAAAAGTGCATCAAAACAACACAAAATTTAATTCTGCTACGAAAGAAACAAAAACGCCCTTGCTGGAACATGGGTTGTGAAACAGCAGTTAAGTCTAGGTATGAGGCATTCAGAAATTGGAATAGTAACAAAACAGAAAATATGTACATCATCTTTATAATTGTAGGAAAAGAAACATCTAAATTAATCGGACAGACTAAAAGGAACTATGAAAACGCCCAACTTTTGGAAATCGAAAAAAGACTTCCAAAAGAACAAAACAATAAACTTTTATAAAACTTGCAAATCAAAACTCACTGATTACCAACCTCAAAGTCTTTGTTTCAAAAATGAAAATGGCAGTTCGACTAATAACAACCAGGAAAATTGTAAGGTACTGATTAATTATTTTGATAAACTATCAAACTGTCCAGAACCAGCGAATAAATTCCAACCACAGCAAACTAATAACACTGACCCTAACTCTAAAGAACCTGATGAAATCAAAATAACTAAGCACATTAGGAGACTTAAAAACATTAATGCATCCAGAGAAGACTGTATAAGTGGAGAATTACTAAAGTCAGCTTTCCCTAACACTGTAAAAGAGATCACTCAACTAATAGGACATATCTGCAAAACTGATAAAATACCTGAGGACTGGAAAACTGTCCTAATTCATCCATTTAATGAAAAAGGGGACAGAACCAATGTTAATAATTACCGAGTGATCTCTCTTCTCCCGCTAACATACAGGATTCTATTGCAGTGTTTACTTGAACTAGCCCAAGAACAGTTAGAACCTAAAGTTCATGAGTACCATGAAGGCTTTAACCAAACAGATCCTGTCCAGAGCAAATTCTTAATTTGAAACTAATCTGTAGGTACCAAAGGATTTCTAGTAACAATATTGTACGTACATTTGTGGATTTTAAAAAGGCCTATGACTCAGTTGATTGTGAATCTCTTTTCCAGATTTTAGAGAAACAAGGGCTATATAATGAAACTCTAAAGCTGATTAAGGAAACATTAACCGGCACTAACTCTAAAGTTACATTCATGGGAGAAATTTCTGAACCATTGATATTAAAGACTGGTGTTAGACAGGGAGATGAACTCTCCCCATTAGGTAATTACAGGATGGCGAAAGCAAAAGTCAAGTCAAAATATAGGTCAATCAATCAAGTTAGGTAGAAGTAATATTAGAGTAGATTCCCTCACCTTTGCAGATGATCTAGCCATTTTCACTAGGGATATTATCATATTGAAATTCTTAAAGGAGTTGCAGGAAGAATATGGGACTACAAATATCATTAAAAAAAAAATGGAATATATGACATGTAGCAAACAAGCACCAAAGGGGTACCTTTAGAAAAGCACTATCCATAATCAACAAACTTAAATACTGAAATGCTTAGATACTAAAGCACGCACTTTTTATACTGAACATTTCACTTCAAGAAAACCTCCTTTGTACTGGAATTTACTTTCAAAAGCTATTGCTCTTTGAGGTAACTCTGTATAGTCATTTAACATATTTTAGTAACTTGGCTTCACTCTGATTGAAATTTACATAAGCAGACTTTTACTATAATACTTTGCAAAAGTTAAGAAAACTTTCTCATTATTTACAGAAAACCAATTTAAATGGTGCCTCTGTAAAACAGGATGCTCGGATTAATCAAACACCAGGAAGGAACCCTATATAGTTGTATGATTAGGATGAAATAACAGGGTGAACCAGTTTCTTTAAAGTTCAAGAATGATTATTAAAACACTGTTTAAATTAATGGTTCATGCTGTACAAAAGTAAAATACAAAAAAAATCTTATCTGGTGGCTGTAGGCTTGAGGGTGGCAAACAGTTACGACAGCTACGCTACCCACAGTACAGCCTGCAAGTATTTTGCTGTATGCGCTCAATTTCTCTTCTTGGCTTTGTTCAATTTTATGTACAGTAGCCCATCAACTCGCAAGTATGGTGCAAGCCGTTTGCAGTCTTCATCCGAAGCAATTTTGTGCAAATTTGCAGGCAAAGCTTCTCCTGTTCCACAAGGGTGTTGCACAATCACTGCTGCCTACGGACTGTATGACTTACTCCCCACACTTGCTTTAGGTAGCACCCCAATTCGCACTTGCCACCTTTTCCACTCCCCAGAGCCACTTCTATTTTAAATAAAAGCACACTGGCTTTTACATAACACCTATTTCTTACATTGTTCCTAAGCGTGACCATTTCTTACAATTGCCATATTTACATCAACATGAATAGTTTATACACACAAATATTTTTAAACACAAAATCTCATCAGAAAATTATTTAATCTAATAAAAAATTTACGTAGTATTTTACATACAGTAGTCGCATGCTATACAAAGAACTTCAACCTCCAGTATAGTACACTTTAGTTTACATATATAGAAAATATAGTACCAATAAGCAAATATTTTAAAGCAAAAAAATTATAAAATTTAGATGAACCATAAACAAATATTGTTATTAACTCTTGCATGCTTGACACTATATTGACCTGAGTGACAGGGTGCTGCTGTTGCCAAGAGTGAGCCCTCGCTAATGTCTGTGGTATTGATTCTCATTGCTGACTTTGCTGTAGCACTGCAGTCTTTGGGTGATACCACAGGTTGCTCATGGGTATTACATGGCAAGCATTGCCAGGAGGTGGTTTCAGAGACAGCTTTGAGGAGTACAGGCAACTGAAACACTCGTATGAGAAAGATTATGGTATAACATAACAATAATCCGTATTTTTTAAGAAGTCAGGGCTTTTAATTGTTTTTACCTTTTTTAATTAGTCAAGAAAGTGAATGATTGATTTTTAGCATTACTAGAAGACTTAATGGATCCTATGTATACGGAAGTGCCAAAGGAACTCATATAGGCATGCATATTCAAATACAGTGATATGTAAACAGGCAGAATATGGCGCTGTGGCCAGCAATGCCTATATAAAACAACAAGTGTCTGGTGCAATAGTTAAATTGATTACTGCTGCTCAAATGGCAGGTTATCAAGATTTAAATGAGTTTGAACATGGTTTTGTAGTCGGCACACAACTTATGGGACACAGCATCTGCGAATTAGCAATGAAGTGGGGATTTTCCCATATGACCATTTCACGAGTGTACCGTGAACATCAGGAATCTGGTAAAACATCAAATCTCTGACATCTTTGCGACCAGAAAGAGATCCTGCAAGAACGGGACCAACAATGACTGAAGAAAATCATTCTGTGTGACAGAAGTGCAATCCTTCTGCAAATTGCTGCAGATGTCAATGCTGGGCCATTAACAAGTGTCAGCGTGTGAACCATTCAATGAAACATCATCAATATGGGCCCACTTGTGTACCTGCACGATACAAAACTTTATGCTTCATCTGGGCCCATCAACACCAACATTGGACTGTTGATGACTGGAAACATATTGCTAATCGGACAAGTCTCATTTCAAATTGTGTCGAGCAGATGGACATGTATGAGTATGGAGACAACCTCATGAGTCCAGGGAACCTGCATGTCAGCTTATCAGAATTGCTACAGAGTAGCTTCAGGAACAATCTTCTGCTGGCCACCTAACACCCCAGACATGAACATTATTGGCATACTTGGGATGTCTTGCAACATGCTGTCCAGAAGATATCTCCATCCCCTCATACCCTTGCAGATTTATGGACAGCCCTGCAGGATTCATGATGTCAGTTCCCTCCAGCACTACTTCAGACATTAGTCGAGTCAATGCCACGTCATGTTGCGACACTTATGTGTGCTCGCGGGGGTCCTGCATTGATATTAGGCAGGTGGACCAGTTTCTTTGGCTCTTCAGTGTAGTTTCTAATATAATACGAGCTGTGCGACGCTGAAAGGCCTCCTCATCAGACAAGTGAGGCTGTCGCAGAATGATGTGAGCGCAGCGCCCAACATCCTTGCGGTGGTCGAGTAACCACCAGGGTGGCACCATTTGTTTGCCAGTGTGACGATAACCCAGGATCAAAATCATGAAACATAATTTTGTAACACGACTGTGTGTTCTAACTGTTATCAGGAAGTGTGAAAGTATTTTAAGTCAAATTTATTTCGAGTTTGCTAACACCACCAATTACATGTTGTAATTAACATTGTAACTATATAATTGACCAAATAACAGGTGCACAAACTGAAAATATATTAATGTGCGGAAGGCACCAAGTCAACTATTTGAGTAAATATTTTCGAGCATCAACCAGAATGATGTATCAAATTAAATACGTTGGACTAATAAAACTATAAAATAACTGCAAAACATGGCAATGTTCATTATATTGATGCATCTTATAAACAAATAATACATTACTTACAACAGATGCATGAAGGGTGTTACCTTCGATCTAAGTTTACTTAATCACAAAAGCAAGGCGATTAAGTGCAGTTAAACTGAATAGACAGATAGTAAAAAATAATTCATGACAATAAAGCAGTATCAAATGATCAATAGAGCATGATGATAAAAAAACAACTGTCTCAACATCACAAAAGTAAGCAATTCATAAGACAAGTACAAAATAATAATTTTAATTAAAGAAATCAATTCTTAACTGAGAATACAAGATCACAGTTCATGACAGTCATCATAACTTTTGTACTGGAACTTGGCTAAGGCACGTGGGCAGAGCGAGTGGCTTTGTGTATTATACAACATAAATTTTGTTCAAAACATCAGAAATGCTCATATACTAAGTGAAATATGGTGGAATACCATAAGGGGGGGAGGAGCTCGATCTTGTGACATTTTTTTGTCGGTGCTCCTGTGCCATAACTAATCGGAGGATGTGAACAGTGCAGTGTTGTTATTATCTCGAAGCACTGATAAGGTAGAAGATGCACTGGCATGAAAGCGAAGTTAAGTTCAAGGATGAATAGCAGGAATGGTTCGATAGTGGCAAGGAAAATTTTTTTTCAACTGTGAGGAGAACAGAAATTCTGATCCACGATATTGTGTTAGAATTCTTTGAGTAGAAGTCCGCTATTATGTAGCATTACTCGGTATGTGTGAGGAATTAAATTCCTATTTGAAGACAGGTGGCAGATACAATTGGGGGAGTGCACCCTCCCCTTGCAGGGCCGTTAGGGGGATACATAAGCACCGTCCCCCCCTTGTGGGGCCGACCGCATTGCTACCCGCACTGCCCCAGCCAGTCAGCCTGCACGCTATTTGTTCGTTTCTTTCGTCAATCGACTCAACTGAATCGAGTTATCAAGTAGTTGTACTTTCCTATGTAGCACACGTGTCCACATCATCAAATTTTATACGTTTCTGTCTGGCACATATATGGCTAACATATACCTACGAGGAAAGTCACAGCCATTCTAGTGATCTCGATACGTTATTCTGCCTGGCATTTGTTTGAGGAAAGTCATGAATATTCTACTGTTTTCTTGTATAGAGAGCCTTCGATATGTAGCGTTATAAATACAGACTATTTGCCAAATAGGAAGCTAGTTTACATTCAGAAGCAGAAATATGAAGAATGAAGAATGAATAAGTAAAAAGTTCTAGTTGTAGCAACTGTAAGTGTGAAGATTAGTCAAGAGTGAGAGTGATCAGTTGATTGTGAAGAATTAATAATAGTTATTCAATGCCTTGTATATGTTTATAATCAGTTTAAATAAAACTTCCTTAAACTTTGCTTGTGACTTGATTACGGTAAAAGTAAAGGTCTTCTTCTTCTTCTTCTTCTTCTTCTTCTTCTTGCCATACACTTGTAGTGCGTCGGCTGCTCACAGGTGGTGTTCCTTTGCTTCTTGAACCAGCTCTTTCAAAGTTGATGATGCCAGTCCATACCTTGATATTCTGTGACCATGATTGCTTCCTTCTACCTGGTGGGCACTTTCCTTCTATTCTGCATTCTAGAATTAATTGCAGAAATTTATATTTCTTTCCTCCCATAATGTGCCCCCTTTTAATTGTCCCCATTAGTTCTCTATCCACCCCGCCTCTACACAGCACTTCAGCATTGCTCACTTTCTCAATCCATGGTATTTTTAGTAATTGGCGCAAGAACCACATTTCTGTTGCTTCTAATCTCTTTACAGAAGCTGCTTTAATTGACCAAGTTTCCGCTCCATAGAGTAGGACGGTGATAACATAGCATTGTACCACCCTTATTCTCAGATGGAGCGGCATGTCTGTGTACATCAGCACATTTCGTACCTTTTGGAACTTTTCCTTGGCAATCCCACAGTGACTCTTAATTTCCTCATCACAATCAAGTTTCGAGTTTATCACAGATCCTAGATTTTTAAATGTGGTTAGATTATCAATTTTACTACCATTAATGACTAGGGACTCGTTTTGACCAGGGGTTCTTTCAATTGACATCCATTTAGTTTTCTTGACATTTATTCTGACACCAAAATGCTGACCAGCTTTACGAATTTCTGTTAGTATTATCTGTAGCTCAGCTACGGATAACACAAACAAAGCTGTGTCATCAGCATACCGTAAGTTCCAGATCTTCATTCCATTTACAGCAGAGTCACGCTAATCCGAACCCCGACAATCCAAATGTTTGCTTAATCCAAACATAAAAAATAAAATGTTAGTCTAAGTATGGAAAACTGTGCAGTAAACTGCTGTACATACACATTATTTTAATTTACACAGTACAGTAAACATGTATTAGAAAAATTAGCAAGAAAACATTAGGTTTAAACAATGCATACCAATGAAAGAAAAGCCATCAAACTCACTAAAATACTCTGGACATTTTATCACTACTTTTTAGATGACAAAACTCAGTCATTGTTTTTTGGCATAATGAATATAGTCTTTTATATGACTCACAGATGTGCCATCGTCTCATAAACATCAAATCACCAGGTGTAGCAGTGGGCTGTTGCTCCAAATAACATAGCGCGAGGTCAAGGGCTTCTGCTGCATCACTGTGTGGCACCAGCTCTCCTTTGTTGCTTTCAGGTTCATTGTCACTTCTGTCACAGCAGTCCACTTCTTCCTGGTCTTGAGTCACAGCAGCAACTAAATCAGTGTCTGTAAGGTTCTCCACACATGCCCCATCTGCTGCCATCCACTCATCTACATCTCCTTCACTAGCCTCTTCTCATCCAGGAATTGTCTGTATTATTTGTAGTAAATTTTCCTCTTCATTTTCAACTAGGTTGCCCTGAAATTAAAGAGATGTCCACAGTTTGCTTCACGATTTCTCAGAGTATTTTCTGAAATATTCTGCCCTGACTCAGTAGCCCAATAAACAACATCCTTCACATTGGTCTTTTTTATTTTGTCCACTAAAGGAATGCTATCATCTTGGATCAGCATTCTTAAAAATTGGTTTCTGTAAATCAGTTTTAATGTTTGCAGTACGCCCTGTTCCATTCTGCAGAAGTGGTGTAACATTCGGTGGCAAAAACTTCAGCACAATTTCTCCATCACATAATTCCTCAGTGCTGGGGTGAGATGGCTTGTTATCAATCAAAAGGATTGTACGAGAAGACAAATAATTTTCCTTAGAAAACCATCAAACAGAGGGAACAAACTGGTTGTGAAACCATTCTTTGAACAGCTTACCATCCATCCATGCTTTTTTCTGGCTGCAATAACATACAAGCAGGGACTTCATGTTGTAGTTTTTAAAAGCTCTGGGCCTGGCAGATTTGCCAATCAGCATTAAAGGCTGCTTTTAATTACCAGCACTGTTGCTGCATGCTTATAACGTCACACGATCTTCGCACATTTTAAAACCAGGAGCATGGTCTTCTGCTTTTGATGCCAGGCTCTATGTTGGCAGTCACCTAAATTAAGGCCAGTCTTGTCAGCATTATAAATTTGTTGGGGGAGAATACTTTCCCTCTCTCTTCATTTTTTCAAACTCAGCGAAGTATTCCTTTGCTGCATCACGGTCAGAGGATAGCTTCTCTCCAGTAACTGTTAGCTGACGGATCCCATGAGGTTTTTTGAATCTGTCCAACCAACCCTTACGCACACTAAAAGACTCGTCACCATTCATTAACTTGTTCAGGTGAACAGCCTTCCTCTGAACCAGTGCTCCACTCAGAGGAGTTTCCCTTTCTCTTTCCTGCACAAACCAAAGGAAAAGAGCTTCATCCACTTTATAATACTGGGACTGTTTCAAAGTCTACCGAATTTCGAGTGCTTTTCTGGGAGACGTTGCACAGGACTGTTCAATCTTCATGTGGTTCTTCTTCCAATCACAAATGGTTGCTTTACCAGCACCCAGTTCTGTTGCACCCCAACAAGGGCAGGGAGTGAGAGTGAGCCATTGTTTCCTCACTTGTTCCCATTTGTTACCATGGTGTACCTGCTTATCTGCTTCGTATACTTCATTCTAGAAACTCATCACCATAACTCTGGCTAACCGGAGCAAATCGGTAATACAAACAAGGTCCAGTCCCAATTAGTTGGGATTAATGGGACTCTACTGTACTTTTATACCAAATAATTCTGAGTCTTGACTGGATTGAAAACTCTTGTCCAGATACAAATTGAACAGTAATGGGGATAGTGTACAGCCCTGGCGGACTCCTTTCAGTATTTGCACAGATTCTGTTTTTAAATTTTTATTAATTCTGACCTTTGCTCTTTGATTCCAGTATACATGCTGAATCATTCTTATGTCCTTACCATCCAAACCTATTTCTCATGAGATTGTGAAAAGGGGGTCATGCTTGATGGTGTCAAATGCTTTCTCATAGTCAATGAAGCATATATGGATATCCTGCTGATAGTCATAGCATCTTTGCATAAGTATCTTCATGCCAAATAGCACTTCTCGGGTTCCCATTCCATTCATAAAACCAAACTGCGTTTCTCCACAATGCTCCTCACATTTAAGATAAATTTGGTTATGTATAATTCTTAGAAAAGTTTTCAGAGCATGACTCATCAACAAGATCAGTCAAAATTCTGAGCACGATTTTGCATTTGCCTTCTTCAGTAATGGGAAAAAGGTTGATTTCAGCCATTCACCTGGGATCTGGCCTGAGCTGTAAATTTCATTAAATAGGGCTGTCAACATTTTTGGGCCTATGCATTTTAAAATTTCAGTGGGTAAGTTGTCTCCAACAGGTGCTTTTCTGTTCTTTGTTACTTTCAGTGCATATTCTACCTCCTTATTGTAAGGTACATGGACCAGATTCTTCATTTTGATTTACTGTCATGTCTCTATTGTTGCGAAACAGAAATGATATGTAATTCTCCCACTGTTTTGCCATTTTTTCCAATTCGAGAATAATCCGATTGTCCTCATTTCTTAAAGCAGTTAGATTTTGCTTCTTAATGTTTCCAGTTATAACTTTGATCTTATTATGGAAACTATATGAGTCATGTAGCTTCAGCAAAAGTAGTGCAAGATATATTTAACGCCCCGTCCTTGAGGTTTTTCTGTATCCGCCACTGACCTGAATGGGGTATGCGACAGCATACAACTAGGTGATTCTTATATGCGCTAATTCGACCAGTTAATTCAGGGACCAATTGAATTTGTTACATATGAGAAACTGTCTTCAACATGTTTCAAGAAGGAACGGAGTTCACAAAAGATACCAAGGTGAGGTGCATCACCAGTGTTGACTCAGGGGCCAGGCACATGGAGCAGTGCACTTATTCAGTGGTGGTTGAACAATGGATAGTTCAGTTTGGCTTAGAGTGAGACCTTATTTCTGTGATTTATTTCTGTGGATTCCTTCAAAACAATTTGACAGCCTTCTCCTTGATGGTGTCTTGCGATCTGCACGTTTGTAGCGCAAGTTTTCAAATTCCATAAACTTTGAACATAACTTCGACTCACCAGACAGCGGTGAAAACTACGTAGCGACAATGTTTCAACATAGTGAAATAATGCAAACATATAACAAAACCATTCAATAGTAGAGGCAGAAAATAAAATATATAGAAATAAGTAAAAGAGTGAAACGAGTCTGAAAAGGGTGTACCAGTTAATTTTTGGATAACTTAGAGCATGTAACATACAAACGTAAAATTAGTGACACATTAATTGCACAGTGCCTGCTAGTCATGTAGAACCAAGGTACAACCAATATCCTTAACACCAGTTTGTTGCAGGATTCTTGAACATATTCTCAGTTCGAATATAATGAATTTCCTTGAGACAGAGAAGTTGCTGTCCATGCATCAGCATGGCTTTAGAAATCATCGTTCCTGTAAAACACAACTCACCCTTTTTACACATGATATCTTGCAAACCATGGATGAAGGGTATCAGACGGATGCCATATTCCTTGGCTTCCGGAAAGCATTTGACTCAGGGCCCTACTGCAGACTCCTAACTATGGTACAAGCATGTGGGATTGGTTCTCAAATATGTGAGTGGCTCGAAGACTTCTTAAGTAATAGAACCCAGTATGTTGTCCTCGATGGTGAGTGTTCATCGGAGGTGAGGGTATCATCTGGAGTGCCCCAGGGAAGTGTAGTAGGTCCGCTGTTGTTTACTATCGACATAAATGATCTTTTGGATAGGGTGGATAGCAATGTGCAGCCGTATGCTGATGATGCTGTGGTGTACGGGAAGGTGTTGTCGTTGAGTGACTGTAGGAGGATACAAGATGACTTGGACAGGATTTGTGACTGGTGTAAAGAATGGCAGCTAACTCTAAATATAGATAAATGTAAATTAGTGCAGATGAATAGGAAAAAGAATCCCGTAATGTTTGAATACTCCATTAGTAGTGTAGCGCTCGACACAGTCACGTCAATTAAATATTTGGGCATAACATTGCAGAGCGATATGAAGTGGGACAAGCATGTAATGGCAGTTGTGGGGAAGGCGGACAGTCGTCTTCGGTTCATTGTAGAATTTTGGGAAGATGTGGTTCATCTGTAAAAGAGACCGCTTATAAAACACTAATATGACCTATTCTTGAGTACTGCTCGAGCATTTGGGATCCCTATCAGGTCGGATTGAGGGAGGACATAGAAGCAATTCACAGGCGGGCTGCTAGATTTGTTACTGGTAGGTTTGATCATCACACGAGTGTTACGGAAATGCTTCAGGAACTCGGGTGGGAGTCTCTGGAGGAAAGGAGGCATTCTTTTCATGAATCGCTACTGAGGAAATTTAGAGAACCAGCATTTGAGGCTGACTGCAATACAATTTTACTGCCGCCAACTTATATTTCGTGGATAGACCACAAAGATAAGATAAGAGAGATTAGGGTTTGTACAGAGGCATATAGGCAGTCATTTTTCCCTCATTCTGTTTGGGAGTGGAACAGGGAGAGAAGATGCTAGTTGTGGTACGAGGTACCCTCCGCCGTGCACCATATGGTGGATTGCGGAGTATGTATGTCGAACCACCTTAGAACACACAGTGGCATGCAGTGGACAAAAGGCGACAGTTGTGTGGTTGGCATTGTTTGACGAAGTTCAGAAGTCCATAACGGACTGGCCATTTACTGTCCATAGCAACAATCCAATGGAGAAGAAGTGTTTTACAGGTAGTAGAGATAACAACCAACATGTTTAATAAACTATAAGGCATAGTGGTAACTTTACAAGAACAACACAAATGCAATACTTAAGCAAAATTATATAAATGCATGGTGACCACACATTTGTGCAGTTGACTTGCCTTGATGGCCAACAAATCCACCTTCATTGCTGATGCACGATTTGGTCTAACCTCCTGCAGGAATCTCACGACCTCAAACAGACTCGACACCATTACTTTATGTATCCTGGTGTTATACAGTGAAATTACAACTGGCAATAGCCAATGCCAATCTGACTGTGAGCTGTTCATGTAATAAGACAACATTGTCACAACTGTTTCATGAATGGGTTCAACCCTGTCATTGCTCGTAGGCAAAGCTGACATAGTTCGCCACTTCTTTAATTTAAATAGTCAACACACCTGAACCATAAGATGGGACATAAAGTTTCTCTTCGGTCTGTTGTAATAGCCTCTGCACGTCCAAATGATAGTACTAAATGATTGACAAATGCTTTAGCAACTGTCTCTGTGGTGATGTCTTCAGTAGGTATTGTAATAAAATATTGAGAGAAATGGCCAGTGGTAGATAAAACAGATCTCTTATTTTGGGCTGTTACAGGGAACGGTCTGATTAAATCGAGTGATAGGATCTGAAAAGGCCCCTCTGCCTCGGGCAAAGTTTGAAGAGGTATATTTGGTCTTCGTCCTTGCACTCTTAGCGCATGGGAGACAATGTTGAATGTATTCTTTGACATCTTTATTTCCCTGTGGTCACCTGTGATGTGCACTTGCATAGCACTTTTCCATTGTGACACGCTTGTATGCTATCATGCCACTGTTGCGATATGTTTTTACGGATAGCCTTTTCCAGTACTATCCATTCTCCAAGAAGTTTTTTCTTATATAAAATTTCGTCTCTTGCAATAAAATCTAATGAGGTAGCCGATTTCATACATTCAGTATCGGATTCTTGTGACCCTTTTAATTCCTCAATAAGTACCTCGTCCACCTGCAGGATCTTAATTTTCCCACTCAAGGCATCTACATTCTGATCTAACTTGCCAGGCTTGTGTTTGATTGTGTAGTCATATTCACTAAGTTTTAAGGTCCATCTAACAAGTCTGTTTCTGGCATCTTTTAAACTCAAAAGCCTTTGTAAAGCCGCATGATCTGTAATTACTGTGAACTGTCATCTATATAGGTAATACGAAAAGTAACGGGTGCCAAGGCCAAGTGCCTGAAGTTACTTTTTGGTGGCACTGTAATTTTCTTCAGCTTGGTTTAGCTAAAGTGATGTGTAACCAATTGGTTTTTCCTCGCTACCTGTATTTGACTTAAAATGCAGCTGCCAGCATCAAACAGGAAGCTAAAAGGAAGCACAAAATCTGTGTAATCCAAGACAGGTGAACTAGTAAGAATTTCTTCCAAATTAGTTATGGCACTCTTGGAGTCCACTGCCCAAGCAAAAAGAGTTCACTTCTTCAGTGATTTTGTGAGTGGTTTCATGGTGGCTGCATAGTTATCCGCAAAATGACTATAGTAATTTGGTAGTCCGAGAAATGATTGCAATTCTCTAATGTTCCACATTGCTGGAAAATTGTTCACTGCATTCTTTAACCGCAAATCTGGTTGCACACAATCTGCCGCAATTATGTGCCCCAAATAGTCCACTTGTGACTGTGCAAAAATGCATTATTCTAATTTCAGATTTAGATTAGTATCGCTGACATTAGTTACCACATTTCTCAGTCGTTCTGCACATTCTGTCATCATACTTGAAAAGAAAGTTGAATTATACGAGTATATTGGACACATTATTGGCTTAAAAGTAGATCAGCAAAATGTTGAAATATAGCAGGAGTGTTTCAGAGGCCAAAGGGCATGCTTAGGTACTCGTAATGCCCAGAGGGTAGAACATAAGCTGTCATTTTCCAATATTTTGTAGCTATAGGAATTTGGTGGTAGCCAGAGCGCGTATCTAAGGTGGTGAATAATTTTTGTTTTCCAAGGTTATCCAAAATGTCCTCAATCCTTGGAAGGGGATAAATATCTGGTTTCATGATCATATTGACTGCTCACATACCTACACAAATGCAACAAGCTTCTCTCTATTACTGGTTTTCTTCAGGACAGTCACTATGGGTGAAGATCAGGGGTTGAAAGGTGGTTGAATTACACCTGCTTCTAGCAAATCTGAAATATTTTTCTCTACTATGGGCTGCAAGTTGTAAGGTACCGGTAAGTGATTAAGTTTCTAGTTTATAGACCCTGTAAGAATCTCATGACACATTAAGGAGTGTTCCGGAAGTTGGTTCTTTTCTTAAACAAAATCACATATTCGGCTCGTACGGAGTACAATACATTCCGATCTGCTTATACAGGTGTTCCAAATTTCTTTTTTATTTCCAATTTTCTGGTTGACGTAACTGAGGTAGAGTTTATGTAAACTGTTCTTTCATGCTGCTAATTTTTTTGCTTTGCGCTTACCTCATCAGTATTTACTCCATGAACTTTGAAGAGCATGGTACCCCGCGGAATTTTAGCATGTCTGCTTCCAAAATCATCTGTGGTCATTGGCAAAAATGTACCCCCTTCTGTTGTACTAATTCAGGATGAACTGTGTGCCACATCCATTTGTTTACCATCTAACATTTAATTTCTTGTTAATGGGCCAACTAAGGAAAATACCTCCTCTTAAAAAATATCTTTCTTCACTTCTATAAATAGGATTTTCCTGGTGCCGCTTGATATTTTCTTGGTTTTGTTTAACTTCAACACTGTGGTACATGATTTAGTGGGTTGTCAGAATGTGTCCATTTGTTCTGGACCCTCTTGTGTCTTTATACTGGGAACACTGCCAGACTGGTGGATATTCTCCCCCCCCCCCCCCTCCCCCATTTGGACTTCTTGTGTTGGGAAGTTAACTATGCCTTGAAAATGGCACAGGAAATCATTTCCTAAAGTGGCATAAAAATTTTGACCATGCTTCCAGACCACTTCGAATATGAACTGGTACTTCCATCCATCCATTTCCAGTTTCACATAAGTAGGGTAACAAGCTTCATGCTGGCACAGTCTGCATAGTTGCCAATTTATCCAAGATGGTGGCTCTTCTTGGGTGGACCCACCTCCTCTCCATGGGGATGTGGATTAGGACTGTTGATATTTTTAAAAATAACTGGAATCTGAGACATTGCTATTTAAATAAAAATATCATTATGGACCCTTGCTATATCGACAAAAGTATAGGTATATCAATACATTGACGGAAAAAATAGTGGCTGCACATTGTAAATATACTGCTGTATATTTAAGTATTGATTTATTATTAGATACTCTGTACATCAGCAAGCTACCAGCCTGCTACTTCCCTTTAGAGCAAGAATTGAACATAAAATGATGCACATTTACACTTGTCAATAACCACACTGCTGACAATGGTGACTCCATGCAAGTGGCACAATAAAACGTGTCTGATAGGTTCATTGTTCAGCTTCATCGTGCATCAGATTTGTCCGGAACACTTCATGTCAATTTCCCAGATTTTTCATTTCTGCAAACGCTACCAACCTGGCAGTTATTGTGTCAAAATTTGGTACTGTAGTTAAATATTGGAGTTTCTGTTAGTAGCGTCGAGCATCAGTTACATCAGCATTTCCCTCACATGACCACACTCACCACAAAGAACATCTTGTCATTTAGATTTTTGTTCATCATTTTCAATAACTTTTTTGAAGAATGCTGATGTAAAGGAATAGCACACTATTTGCATTGAAAATTGTTTTATAATGCATCTGGTGTTCTATCTCTTCACATTGGAAATTTTGTTATTCCATTCAGACTGCCACCACCTAGCACAAACGAACTTCTTCTTTGTGCCATCCCCACTTGCTTCACAGAGTCAAAGAGAAAGACTGGACATTAAAGAAAGCTCGAAAAGAAATAAGACTCCTTCACACAGTGAAAGTAAAGTAACATTTTACTTCAATTTCAAAAGAACAATTTCAGACATTTACGTGAAATTTTTTGTGAAAAAAATTTAAAATAAAAATATTGGCACTTGAAAGTGCCGTTTTGGCAGCGATATGTGGGGAAAATATATCGCACACATGCATCAATACCTCTTTGTACAAAATATCGATATAGTATTAAATTTTGAAAAATATCAATATATCAGTATTTTATTGACATCCCTAGTATACAGGGTGTTACAGAAAGGTACGGCCAAACTTTCAGGAAACATTCCTCACACACAAAGAAAGAAAATATGTTATGTGGACATGTGTCCAGAAACGCTTACTTTCCATGCTAGAGCTCATTTTATTACTTCTCTTCAAATCACATTAATCATGGAATGGAAACACACAGCAACAGAACGTACCAGCGTGACTTCAAACACTTTGTTACAGGAAATGTTCAAAATGTCCTCCGTTAGCGAGGATACATGCATCCACCCTCCGTCGCATGGAATCCCTGATGCGCTGATGCAGCCCTGGAGAATGGCGTATTGTATCACAGCTGTCCACAATACGAGCACGAAGAGTCTCTACATTTGGTACCGGGGTTGCGTAGACAGGAGCTTTCAAATGCCCCCATAAATGAAAAGCAAGAGGGTTGAGGTCAGGAGAGAGTGGAGGCCACGGAATTGGTCCGCCTCTACCAATCCATTGGTCACCGAATCTGTTGTTGAGAAGTGTACGAACACTCCGACTGAAATGTGCAGGAGCTCCATCGTGCATGAACCACATGTTGTGTCGTACTTGTAAAGGCACATGTTCTACCAGCACAGGTAGAGTATCCCGTTTGAAATCATGATGACATGCTCCATTGAGCGTAGGTGGAAGAACATGGGGCCCAATCAAGACATCACCAACAATGCCTGCCCAAACTTTCACAGAAAATCTGTGTTGATGACATGATTGCACAATTGCGTGCGGATTCTGTTCAGCCCACACATGTTGACTGTGAAAATTTACAATTTGATCACGTTGGAATGAAGCCTCTTCCGTAAAGAGAACATTTGCACTGAAATGAGGATTGACACATTGTTGGATGAATCATTCGCAGAAGTGTACCCGTGGAGGCCAGCCAGCTGCTGATAGTGCCTGCACACACTGTACATGGTACGGAAACAACTGGTTCTCCCGTAGCACTCTCCATACAGTGACGTGGTCAACGTTACCTTGTACAGCAGCAACTTCTCTGACGCATCTGCCAACTCCACATTTGTAAACATTGCACTGACTGCAAAACCACGTTCGTGATTAACACTAACCTGTTGATGATACGTACTGATGTGCTTGATGCTAGTACTGTAGAGCAATGAGTCGCATGTCAACACAAGCACTGAAGTCAACATTACCTTCCTTCAATTGGGCCAACTGGCGGTGAATCGAGGAAGTACAGTACATACTGACAAAACTAAAATGAGCTTTAACGTGGAAAGTATGCGTTTCCGGACACATGTCCACATAACGTCTTTTCTTTATTTGTGTGTGGGGAATGTTTCCTGAAAGTTTGGCCGTACCTTTTTGTAACACCCTTTAGATGTGGCAACATTGCAATTAAATTGATACGCAAGTTAACTAAATTCAAAATGGTGGAAAATTCAAAAATTGTTGGAATTTCAAATTTTGAAGTCCTAATTCATAATGCTACTACCAGATGGTGCTGTCAGACTTCCTCCCCTCTCCCCCTCCCCACTCCCCCTCCCCTTCCCTCTCTTTATTTCAGAGAATTTGTTGGGGGGGGGGGGGGGGGGTTATACGGCCATTGAAATTGAGGATGTTGTACTCAGCAGCATGTTTCCCTACTGGGTGGTCAACTGTGCTGTAGGTCGCACTTTGGCATTCACCATTAATTCTGTTGGACAGCTAATAAGTGGTCATGCACAAGTAAAAGGCTGTTTAGAAGTTACAGGTGAGCTGTGTGGCTGCATAGGTCAGGACCCACACCTGGGTCATTTGTTGGTGTATGGTCTGTGTGGTAAGAGGTTAGGAGAAGTTGTGCCATAAGTATGAACAAGGATATTTCGTAGATTGGGTGGTGGAATACCTCTTTTGGAGAGATGAGTAAGATTTTAGGTAGGGAACAGCCTGTTCTTCCATCCGTAAGTATGTTCTCAAACTCTAAATGAATTTCAGATTTTGTGATGTAATAATTTGTTGGTGCAACTGACTGACATGAATTATTTACAGAAAAAAAATTTTAAAAAAAGGTAGAAACAGGCCTGTAGGGAAAATCTGTTTGGTTTCAGAGAAATGGAGACACACTTGAGGCAACACTTTACACTACAGCTTATCTTAGAAAATAGGTTAAAGACAGGCAAATCTATATTTATAGCATGTTGCAGATTTGGGAAAAGCATTTGGCAATGTCAGCTGCACAACACTCTTTGACATTCTGAAGGTAGTAGAGGTAAAATACAGGGAGCAAAAGTTATTCAGAACCTGTGTAGATACCAGACCGCAGTTTTCAGAGTTGAAGGAACTGAAAAGTAAGCAGTAATTGTGAAGGTTTGTAGCCAATCTGTGGTGTTACTCAGTCTGTACATTGTGCAAGTAGTAAAGGAAACTGAGGAGAAATTAAGAAAGGGAATTAAAGTTTGTGAAAAAGAAATAAAAGCTTTGAAATTTGATGATGGCATTGTGAAACTGTCAGAGATGGGCAAAGGAGTTGGAAGAGTGGTTGAATGGAACATGAACAAAATTAAAGCAAGAGTAATTGGGTGTTCTCAAATTAAATCAAATGATGTGCAGGGAAATAGATTAAGAAATGAGGTACCAAAAGTAGTTTTGCTGTTTGAGCAGCAAAATAACTAATCATAGCTGAAATACAGGAGCTATAAATTGCAGAGTGGCAGAAGTAAGGAAAGCCTTTTGAAAAAGAGAAATTTGTTAACATGTAATGTAAATTTAAATTTTATGAAGTCCCTACTGAAAATATTTGTCTGGAGTGTAACCTTATACAGAAGTGAAATGTAGATGACAAACACTTCAGACAAGAAGACAGTAGAAGCTTTTGAAATGGGCAGAAGTGTGAGGGGGGTAAAATTTGTAAAGGGGGTCCAAAGCTTGAATACAGTAAGCAGATTCAAATGTATGTAGGTTGTGGTAGTCATGCAGAGATGGGAAGGCTTGTGCAGTACAGACAGACAGACAGGAATGAAGAGCTGCATCAAACCAAAGGTCACAAAGGCAATTGCACTGCTACATTTAGTGTCAGTTTTTGCATTAGTGTCATTAGTGTGAATTTTGCTCTATGTTTGATAGAGAAAGTGTTGAGAAACAGTGTGTGTTTTATATATATATATATATATATATATATATATATATAAAAAGAAAGATGATGAAACTTACCAAACAAAAGCGCTGGCAGGTCGATAGACACACAAACATACACACAAAATTCTAGCTTTCGCAACCAATGGTTGCCTCGTCAGGAAAGAGGGAAGGAGAAGGAAAGACAAAAGGATATGGGTTTTAAGGGAGAGGGTAAGGAGTCATTCCAATCCCGGGAGCGGAAAGACTTACCTTAGGGGGAAAAAAGGACAGGTATACACTCGCACACACACACATATCCATCCACACATACACAGACACAAGCAGACAGACTCCTTACCCTCTCCCTTAAAACCCATATCCTTTTGTCTTTCCTTCTCCTTCCCTCTTTCCTGACGAGGCAACCATTGGTTGCGAAAGCTAGAATTTTGTGTGTATGTTTGTGTTTGTTTGTGTGTCTATCGACCTGCCAGCGCTTTTGTTTGGTAAGTTTCATCATCTTTCTTTTTAGATATATTTTTCCCACGTGGAATGTTTCCCTCTATTATATATATATATATATATATATATATATATATATATATATATATATATATATATATATATATATATATATATATATATATATATATATATATATGGGGGGGGGGGGGGCACGTGCGAGAGAGAGAGAGAGAGAGAGAGAGAGAGAGAGAGAGAGAGAGAGAGAGAGCAGTGCATCAAATTTGCAAAAAAATTCCCTTTATCAACCGACACAATACGTAGCTTAGCTTTAAAACATACCCATCTACAAAAAGAAGAGTAGAATGAATGCACACGACTATTGCCATATATAAATGAGTGTTATATTTTGGAAGTGCTAAGAGTTCAAACATATGTGTTGTACATAAGTCAAAATGGTCACCTCTACAAAAGCCGTAGTTTATTATGAAAACACTGGACATGTTTCCATCAGTCTGTGCCTTTTATTTGGTATCTTAAAAGCCTTAGAGATTATAGCATTAGCTATAGGAAATTATAAGCAGCAGCTAATATCATCTGGCATGTTGCTAATGTATATTGTGGATGGTAGTGATTGTTGCATGCTTCACTGAGGTGTAGTTGAAAGTTTTCAGTGTGTGTTAAGGTTTCTTGTATTCTGAATAGCATGCTGCATCCTATTTGCAAAGAAGTCTCCAGTAAAGTCAAAGATCTGGATGGATATCTCATATGAACCATATATCCTGTAGAGGGGTTAATGTGTTGAATCAGAACCTTATAAAAACTCAGGAAACACTGATATGCATTGTTTTCTCACTTCAAAACTTTTAAAATATCATGTGGAGAGCATATTTTGAAGTTAATATGCCCAATGTTCTCAGAATTCATGCTGTTTTCCACAGAGATGATCATTTTGTTCAATGTAAGACATTATATTTCTTCCAGTATGTTCTAAATTCTGCAATACATGGGTCACTTGTATATGGAGATGGCCCCTTGTGTTCAGTTTACAGCCGTTTTGCAGAAAAGTATGGCCTTTTACTATCTTCTAGGAAATAGAGACAGCTTTCAGACCAAGAGATTTATTCTAAATTTTGGTTAAAAAGAGTACAAAGCGAACTTCAAAGTCCATAGGGGACAAACACAGATTTTGGTACGCTATATTACATGTTACCTTTTCACTGTAGAATAATTGATTGGTTATTATTTCATCATTTTGTTTGTGCATCATTTTACATTCCTTAATTTTGTAGTGTTCCCTCATATAATTTAAACAGAAACTGTGAACATCACATGGATGATGTTGAAGGATGTTATGTTTAATGTGGTAATTGGATGTTGTGTTAAAAAATTATCTATGACATTTAGTTAGATAACAGTGAAATTTTGAGAAAAATACTTGCAATCGTATGAAATCTGATGTTTTTGCAGACAGATGAAATGCCTTCTGCTGGAAATGGTACCCCAGGAACACCAGGAAGCCCTTCCCAAAGCAGCTCAGTTGAAGAAACTGCAATCCAGGTGCCAGAGTATGAAGCACAGCCAGTAAGTGTATCCCGCACGTGTGTGTGTGTGTGTGTGTGTGTGTGTGTGTGTGTGTGTGTGTGTGTGTGTGTGTGTGTGTGTGTGTGTGTGTGTGTGTGGTTTTCATGGTCATAATGAAACTGATAAACTCTTGTTTTCCAGGACATTTCATCGGCACATAGTCCACCATCAGAAAAAGCTGATGAAGAAGAAGAGAATTACAACTCAAAAGCTACTTCATCTCAGCCGATACCTATAAGGTATTTATTTCAGACCACTTTGGTCAAGTACCTAAATATTTTAGTGCTTCATTGTTATACAAAATAAATAAATAAAGAAATCCTGAGAGAATTTCCTGTATCTATACAGAAAAATCAGACTTTCTCACTTTAAGACCCACTTCTTTGCTCCGTAAGTAGTGAACAAATTTCTCTAATGTACCCTGAAAGGTACAAATAGAGTGTGGCGAGGAAGCAGCTTAGTGGGTATTCATTCCTAATGAATATTGGGAATGCACCTATTGCTGCATGTCCTCCCCGATAGCTGATTGGTCAGCGTGATGGATTGCCGTCCTACGGGCCTGGGTTTGATTCCCAGCTGGGTCGTGGATTTTCTTGACTCAGGGACTGGGTGTTGTGTTGTCTTCAACATCATCTCATCCCCACCCTGCCCACAGGTCACCCAATGTGGCGTAGAATGTAATAAAACTTGCACCAAGGCAGCCGGACCTGCCCCGCAAGGGGCCTCCTGGCCAGTGATGCCAAACGCTAATTTCCATTTTCCATCTATTGCTGCATAAAGACCATATCCAGATCAGGTTGACAAAATGACAGAGCTAGTTATTTATGGGTCAGCTGGCATAGCAACAACCAATTGTAGAAAGAACTTGTCCATGCGTTCAATTCTGTTTACTGTTGTCATGTGTCCCTGCTTTCTCTGGTGATGTTTACCACTGTCAATACCAGATGATATTTTTGGCTACTAACTTAATTGTTGCAATTCATTTTTTATATAGATGTGTGCAGCTTGTTCACTTTGTGCAACAGAATTTCATATACTAGCAGCAGTTTTGAACAAGATTGTTGTGCATACATGTGGACTGTGTGGTGATATTCCAATACACTAAATCAGTAATAGTAATTAAAATATAGCTTTCATTATTTTTAAGTGAGAATGTTAAAGTAAACATTCTGTAAAAGTCTTGTTACAAACGACCCATTCACAGACCCTCTGATCTGTTGCCTACTGTATTTTCTTATTACATAAGCACATGTTCAAACACAAATATGATTATTTATTTTGGTTTTCTAGATATATATTTGTGTTTCATTGATGGGATAGTATGTCAACTGTTTAAAAGCACCAAGCAAAATGGTTGTGTAATAAGACATTGGGCTTGCATTTAGGAAGGTGGCAACTCCAGACTTTGTGCATCTATCCAATGATTCCTTTTCTTCTTCAGCCTTATTCATTAGACCATGTACTCCATCGCTAATGATTGTGTTATTGACAGAATGTTAACTCCTAATATTCATTTTTTCCTTCTTGTTTAAAATCTGTATCTTAGTTGTGAGTGACAACAGTGGCTCAAACTGAAACTCCCTTACAAAGACGTTGTCAGGCTTGGTTTGTGATGCCATTGTTAACTAAGTTTACTGTATTTCTTTACAAAGAGAAAATTTGATATATTGTGTAGGAACTCAGCCACGAAGGTGTTAACTGGGGTTCACCGACATTGTCTCGGCACAAGGGAATGGTCTGATTGTCCATACATAGCTGACACATATCAGGTGTGGCATTCAATTGAAGAATTTTGTAAACTGTACCAGTACCTTGTAAATCATTGTTTGGTCAGAAGGCAGATAAATCTCATGATAAATAGACACAACCAGTGATTACATACACTGAACAAGGTATATAATCTTCATTTAAGAGTTCATTTTTCTTGGGAAATAATCTTAGTTAGTTACTTAGTTTCATGTTCTGTGCATAATTTTGCAAGATAAATTGTAATAATGTAGAATGAGTCATTTTACATCCACACCACAAATTAATTTGTAAACAGGGCTACATTCTAAACATTTTTAACTTTTAAATCTTTTTAAATATACAGATGTAAGTTATTAAGTCCTACCCAACACCTTTTATGCTTCACAATAGAAATTATTCTATTAATGTACACATAATAATATGTTTATAATAAAAAAAATTAGAGAAGTAATCCAAAAAATATAACAATCTGGAGCTGTCCATAATGGTGAAAGTGTTGATGGTACAGAATCATGTGCACAAACTGACTCCTTGATTATGTCCTATAAATGTTCAATGGTATTCATGTTGGGCTATCTGGTAGCTACATCATTTACTTGAATTGTCCAGAATGTTCTTCAAACCAATTGTAAACAATTGTTGCCCAGTGACATTGCACATTGTCGTCCATGAAAATTCCATTGTTGTTTGGGAACATGAAGTCCATGAATAACAGCAAATGGTCTCAAATATCTTGAACTTAACCAGGACCCAGTCCATTCCATGTAAACACAGCCCACACCATTATGGAGCCACCACCAGCTTGCACAGGCCTTGTTGACAATTTGGGTTCATGGCTTCATGGGTCTGCACCACATTCAAACACTGCCATCAGCTCTTACCAATTGAAATTAGGACTCTTCTAACCAGGCCATGGTTTTTCAGTCATCTGTTTTCCATCCAATATGGTCACAAGCCCAGGAGAAGTGCTGCAGGTGATGGTGTACTGTTAGCTAAGGCACTCACATTGGTTGTGTGCTACTGTAGCCCATTAACACCAGTTTTCATGACACTGTCCTAATAGATACATTCATTGAATGTCCCACATTGATTTCTGTGGCAATTTCTCGCAGTGTTGCTTGTATGTTGGTACTGAAAACTCTAGGCAAACACTGCTGCTCTTGATTGTTAAGTGAAGGCCGTCAGCTGCTGCATTGTCAGTGGTGAGAAGTAATGCATGAAATTTGGTATTCTTTGCACAGTCTTGGCACTGTGGATCTTGGAGTATTGAATGCCCTCACAATTTCTGAAATGGAATGTCCCATGCATCTAGCTACATCTACCACTTCACATTCAAATTCTGTTAATTTTCATTGTGCGGCCATAATCATGTTGGAAACCTTTTCACATAAATCACCTGAGTTCAAATGACAGCTCTGTTAATGCACTGCTCTTTACACCTTGTGTACATGATTCCACCACCATCTGTATATGCACATATTGCCATCCCATGACTTTAAGTCACCTCAATGTATTATTCTTGAAGAATCAAGTTTTCCAAGATCGCTAGTAGTTCTTTGTATTACTGTTACTGATTTCGACAGATTTATGCTGTTATCATCAGTTCTTGTAACATTATTAAGTGTACATGCTTTTTACAACACTGAAAGTTACGTGGTGATGTTATATCAAATTGTAATTAAGAAAATGGTTGCATCAACATTCCACAAATAAAGTACTGCACAGTTTAAACATATAAATGTTGTGCTGATGTTCCAACATACACTAATGAGTATCTAAGCACATTTGCAAATTTGAAACAATTTATATCATGTAAAGAGAATCTAATGATAGACATTTTGAAAAGACTGGGCCCACCTACATGTTGCCAAGGTTGTATTGACTTCACTGCAGAAGTTTTGCTGGGAAGCCCTTACACAGCCCCCATTCAGTTCCAATCTCTCCCCTGTGATTTCCATATTTTGGAGTCCTCAATAAAGACGTTTGTGGCTGTTGGTACACTTTGGATGAAGAGGTGCACACCTTGGTACAATCATCATTCAGTAGGCAACTACAAACAGTTCTTCATGTACAGATTGACCATATTGTCTCACATTGGGATTAATGTATATACAGTTATGGAAATTACCATTGAAATAATAAACAGTTTACTTTTTTCCCACCTGCTTTGTTTTCATTTGACTGCCCCTTATATGAACGGCATTCAATAAGTAATGCAACACTTTTTTTTCATCCAATTCCGGTTGAAAAAATGCAGAATTTGTTGTGGGACATTGTGGAATATTCCTGCTTCATCCCCTATATTTGCGTGAAGCTCTGATATGTGTCAGTGCTGTACGTAGCCTTCAAAATGGTGCCTGTAACAGAAGTGCGTTCCAAGCAGAGAGCTGTCTTTAAGTTTCTTCTGGCAGAAAATGGGAG
The DNA here is from genome assembly GCF_021461385.2 of Schistocerca piceifrons. Classification (NCBI taxonomy): domain Eukaryota; kingdom Metazoa; phylum Arthropoda; class Insecta; order Orthoptera; family Acrididae; genus Schistocerca; species Schistocerca piceifrons. The sequence continues at coordinate 782,107,000 of NC_060149.1, read as the reverse complement.
CATCACAGATATTCGTAGGCACTTCCAAAAGGTCTGTTGAGACCTGGCAGTGAAGAAAAGCATGGGGAGTCACTGGACGAGGCATCTGTCGTCTTTGCAACTAGGTCCTGCAAACCTGTCCAATTTCCCAGGTGCCGCCTGGCCACACACAGCTGTGATGCCTGCAGTGTTGGAGCTGCGAACACTCCCATTCAAGGTACAAATGAAGTTCACCTTCTCCATAACAATGCAAGGCATCACATGAGTCTGCACACCTGAGAGGAGTTTACAAAACTTCATTGGACTGCTCTATCTCACTTATCCTACATCTGAGATCTCACATTTTCTAACTTTCATCTGTTTGGCCCAATTAAAGATGCATTCCATGAGAAGCAGTACGTGGATCATGGGGAGGTTATTGATGCAGCAAGACATTGGCTCTGATGTTGGCCAGTAGAGTGGTTCCATGTGGGCTTACAAGCCTTCCTAGTAACGTGGTGTAAGACGGTCACATTGAATAGAGATTATATTGAAAAATAGATCTATGTAGCCAAAAGAATGGGGAATAATATGGTGTATTTGAATCATGAATGAAACCAACCTGCTTTCAGAAAAAATGTGGTGCAGTGCTTATTGAATGCCCCTTGTGTTATCATCATCATCATCATCATCATCATCATCGTCAGTATTACTGCTGTTGTTGTCGTCGTCGTCATTATCGTCATCAATGTCGTTGTTGTTGTTGTTGTTGTTGTTGTTGTTGCTGCCTCTGCTGCTGCTGCTATGCATCAAATAGTGAACACTGCAAGGAATTTAGCCAGTCTCAGTGCTTTATAGATCTGATATGCTTCCCTATCTGGGCTGATTTCCCCCATGAACCATAGACCTTGCTGTTGGCGGGGAGGCTTGCGTGCCTCAGTGATACAGATAGCTGTACCGTAGGTGCAACCACAACAGAGGGGTATTTGTTGAGAGGCCAGACAAACATATGGTTCCTGAAGAGGGGCAGCAGCCTTTTCAGTAGTTGCAGGGGCAACAGTCTGGATGATTGACTGATCTTGCCTTGTAACACTAACCAAAACGGCCTTGCTGTGCTGGTACTGCGTACGGCTGAAAGCAAGGGGAAACTACGGCTGTAATTTTTCCCGAGGGCATGCAGCTCTACTGTATGGATAAATGATGATGGTGTCCTCTTGGGTAAAATATTCTGGAGGTAAAATAGTCCCCCATTGGGATCTCCAGGCGGGGACTACTCAGGAGGACGTTGTTATCAGGATACAGAAAACTGGCGTTCTACGGATCAGAGCGTGGAATGTCAGATCCCTTAATCGAGCAGATAGGTTAGAAAATTTACTTACTTACTTTTTACTTTTTTGTGTCCGGAAACTACAATTTGTTTGCCCAATATTGGGCAATGTCCAATGCTATTGGCTTTTGATTGCATTGGTTTCCGGTGGTGGAAGGTTTGGCCGTTGTCCCATTGGGCAACGTTTCCGGGGAGCGCCGGCATTTTACTTTCTTCTATGTAGCATGTAAGTAAAATGCACACGTGGAGGCACCTTCCTTGCTCCCCTTCCCTTTAAAAAGGGAAATGGATAGGTTAAAGTTGGATATAGTAGGAATTAGTGAAGTTCGGTGGCAGGAGGAACAAGACTTTTGGTCATGTGAATACAGGATTATAAATACAAAATCAAATAGGGGTAATGCAGGAGTAGGTTTAATAATGAATAAAACAATAGGAATGCGGGTCATCTGGTGAGCAGAATGTATGAGACGGGCGAAATACCCTTAGACTTAAAGAAGAATATAATAATTCCAATCCCAAAGAAAGCAGGCGTTGACAGATGTGAAAATTACCGAACTATCAGTTTAATAAGTCACGGCGGCAAAATTCTAACGCGAATTCTTTACGGATGAATGGAAAAACTGGTAGAAGCCGACCTTGAGGAAGATCAGTTCGGATTCCGTAGAAATATGGGAACACATGAGGCAATACTGACCCTACAACTTATTTTAGAAGCTAGATTAAGAAAAGGCAAACCTACGTTTCTAGCATATGTAGACTTAGAGAAAGCTTTTGACAATGTTGACTGGAATACTCTCTTTCAAATTCTGAAGGTGGCAGGGGTAAAATACGGGGAGCGAAAGGCTATTTACAATTTGTACAGAAACCAGATGGCAGTTATCAGAGTCGAGGGGTATGAAAGGGAAGCAGTGGTTGGGAAGGGAGTGAGACAGGGCTGTAGCTTCTTCCCGATGTTGTTCAATCTGAATATTGAGCAAGCAGTAAAGGAAACAAAAGAAAAATTCGGAGTAGGTATTAAAATCCATGGAGAAGAAATAAAAACTTTGAGGTTCGCCGATGACATTGTAATTCTGTCAGAGACAGCAAAGGACTTGGAAGAGCAGTTGAACGGAATGGACAGTGTCTTGAAAGGAGGATATAAGATGAACATCAGCAAAAGCAAAACGAGGGTAATGGAATGTAGTCGAATTAAGTCGGGTGATGCTGAGGGAATTAGATTAGAAAATGAGACACTTAAAGTAGTAAAGGAGTTTTGCTATTTGGGGAGCAAAATAACTGATGATGGTCGAAGTAGAGAGGGTGGAGAGCTGCATCAAACCAGTCTCAGGACTGAAGACCATAACAACAACAACATCTGGGCTGTGGAGTATGTGATTAGTACAGCCAGTACATAAATGCATTAAGCTCTATCGAGCTTTGAGAAACAATTTTTCGCTACAGTAGTGGAATTTTAACATCACATAGTTGAGAGCCTTGTTTTCTTGTCTGGTTTATGAGATTCTCAAAGTCAGTATGGTTTTAGGTGTGGAATGGCATTATTGCAACACATTTCTTAGCATGCAACATGTGGGACAACTGCTACACCCAGTTTGTCAGGTACATACAGGTTTACTTATACAGGTTCTATAGTTTTTTTAACTGCTCTTAAAGCTGAAATGGCTTGTGTGAAGAATGTACAAACTAAATCTGTGTGTCAGGGTTCTAAGAACCGTTACATTTCAACAAAGATGACTTTTACATGTCTTAGAGATGGTTAGCAGTTATAAAGAATACTGTTAATCTAAATATGCAAATTTACTCCCTTTCTCATAGATGAAGCAAAGTACTTTGTGTGGGTTGTATTCAATAAGAAACAGCATATGGTGTGTATTAGGGAATTAGCTATTCATTCTGTTCCTAACTTGGCCGCATTAGGAGGCAGTAACTGTTATTTCTCTGTTTTAGCTTTTTTTACCAGCTGATCTCCACCCAAAGATGTGCTGAGTTTCCTTCCTTTCTTCAGTTCATTTGGCTTTGAGGACAGTTCATAAGATGAACATGCTTTAGATTTTATAGCTGTGTGTGAAGTCCTGGCTTCTATGTAAACTAGCTAGTGGACTTTTTTAGATTGTTACATTTTGTCTGGTTCATTGTTTTCAGGTTTGTTAGCCATCCATCATTATTTTCTACCTTTACAAATATATTTTGTTTAAGATGCTAGATTTTGTTGTTGTTGTTGTTGTTGTTGTAGCAGCATACAATCTGCTGAACATTTGTGACAAGTTAAAACTATGTACTGGACTCTGACTCAAAGGGACAGGTAGTGGACCACTAACTGTTGTTTGAGCAATCCTTATGTACAGACTCAGTTTCAATTCTTAAGTTTTAAGTTATTGGAAATGTTCATTGGAGCATGTATTGTGGGAGAACCACAAGAGAGTTTGAAACATGTATCAAGCTAAAATTTTGATGACATTATGTGGATATGCACTCAATGTAGAGATGTTCTTCCATTTTAGGAATGCTTATATTACCTATCTTGGACTATGTGATTATATCCTAGAAATTAGTTTCATCATGTTGATGACATGCACTGAATCGTTTAGACTACCAAGTGAGATAAAGCATGAATAAGAAGTTCTCAATTTCCAGCAGTGTCAAGTGTCTAAAATTTCATGAGCTGTTGGTCAAGCACCCCTTTGCCATAGTCAAGTAGTATGATTGCCAGTGGACTGCCGGTGTGCCCTTATATATGCTAACTGCTGTCTGCGACATCATTGGTGTTCACAGCATCATCATATATAGGCATATCTTGACTCTGCATTCAGTGCATCTACCTTATCTTCACAGTCACTGGATACCCACACATGTTGCGCTGATCTGCAGGCCACTGTCTCTATTAAAGGGTCTTGTTGGTGATTTTTATCTCAGTGGCTTCTTTAATTACACAGTCCCAGAAGCTATTAGTGCAAGGCATGATACAAGTTTTGTTGAATTTTATCTGATTATTGTTTTCTAAAGTAACCTCAACTTAAAGGAGTTTTTTCAGAGTAGCACTGGTGATAGAAACTCTTGTGCTGCTTCCTGCATTGTTCTATGATGCATACTGTTTGTCTGACATAAGGCTGGCCACACTTGCAAGATAGTCTGTTGACCCCAGGTGTTCAAAGACATGCTGCATCTTTAACTGGTCTCAGTAATTGTATTTTTATTGAAGGCATGAAGAGCAATTTGATATTGTATCTTTCCAGGAGTCAGCTTGTATTGGCTGACACAGAGCTACAGAATGGCAAGAAAGCAGGTTTCTTTTCTGCACCTTGTCAGTGGTCTTATTGAGATTTTTGCTTGAAATCCCTTCATTTATTTTATGAACGTTGTAGCCACATTCCTGAATACCTTGCATAGATGGCTCAGCTCGTGGAGCAGGTTATTAGTATCTGGTATCATTGTTGCATGATTCATCAATATTTGTAACACAGTGTGGTTCTGTGTCAGGTGATGATGGCTTTTGGCATGCAAGTACAGAATTGTGTGGCTAGGTTTTGTATAGACGCTGTGGCCAAAGCATCCATTTTGTTTGTGGCAGAAGCTTTTTGAAATAGAATGCACTGACAGTCAAACCACTTCACAATGGCAAAGGAGGGCTTGGGTGAAAGCTTGTGGAGTTTTAATGGCTTGATGTGGCTAGAAACTAGAGAAGTTTTTATTCAATATCACCACCATGAGACTCTGCGTTCTTCAGAGATATAGCATGGATTCTCATGTAGGAGTAGTGAAGTTGTAAAACCTATTCCAACCTATCAGGTTTAGGTATTCCATGGGGTCCTCAAATCACTTCATGCAATTTGCAGGATGATCTACTTTGACAGCCCATGGCAAAGTTCCTTCCCTGTTCTCATCCAACTGAGCAAATGCTCCTGGTCAAAGACCTAAACATTGGTGAGATGTTAAATTCTGTTTATGTGACCTGTGTCATCCTGTTTTTGATTTTTTTTCTGCTCCTCAGTTCCAATCTTCTGTAATGAGACCCAAGAAGAGTTTTGGGATTTAACACTGGTAGACAATACGGGGATGCAGAACTGTAGGTTTCTACATTTCCTACCTTTAGAGTCCTAAATGTATTCCCTCATAAAGATTCCAACTACTACCTCCAGGTTGAGTTGTTCCTTCCAGAACCAGTTTGAGTAGTGCTTAATTGATGTATTAGCAAATGTTCCATTGCCCCTTCCCTTCTTGAGCTGTAATTTACTACAGACTTCATCTGTATGTCAAGTATGTTTATACCTTTGGAAAACCCAGGATGTATGGATCTCAGATATATGTAGAAAGTGTTATACATCACTGTGCACTATGGCCAAAAGCCTCTGAGACACAAATGCACACTTATGCATGTGTATATGTACATACATATAAGTGAGAGCTGGCTCTCAAGGACATTCTCCAAAAGCTTAAACATTTATTGTCTTTCCTATGTGCATGCCTGCTGCTCAGAAAATTTTGTGAATTACAATGTCCAATATTCGTAATTTCTCCTACCCCTCAATTTCATACCTTCTGTCCAGTTAATTCATTACATATTTGTGTTATACTATTCATGATTTTTCTCTTCCTCATTGGTTTTAACTCAAGTTCAGTGCCATGCTCCAGAGGTGTAAATCCAGAAACATCTTCAGTTTTGTGCCGATGTATGATACCAGTAGGGGCATTTCCAAGAATATTGTTTATGTGACCTGTGTCATCATGTTTTTGATATTTTATCTGCTTCAACCATCTTGTGTAATCTTGCTTTCCAAACAGAATACCTGTTTAGCTACTGTGTCTTCCCTAATTCTGGTGCTTAGTAGGTAATTATCTTACTTCTACCATACAGTTACTTTCATCTTTGTTTGTTCTTAATCTGAATTCTGTGTTTAGTAGCCTGATCACTCCTTTCATCAGTTTGAAATTGTCCCTACTTGCAATAACTGTGTAGTTTGTGAACCTCCACACTGTTATCTGTTGCTCTTTGACTTTTACTCCAGTCCTCATGTTTTCTTTCAATACAATCTTCTGTGACACAAAACGTGAACAGTAGTTACAGTATCAATAAGCTGCAGCTGTGCTTTGCCCTCTTTCTTAACACAACTCATTGTATTTTTGTATTTATTCTTCCTAGGATTTAGGCTTTACACAGGTTCACTAATTCCATGAAGATATCTTGGTTTTTCTTTATTTTTCCATTTATAATTGTTTCCCTGGTATCATTTTACCTTTCTCAAATTGAAAGTGACCTTCATTTCAGTTCTGTATATTACTCCATCTGGCAGCTTACTGGCTGAGGGGCAGGGCTGATTGTTCAAAAGTTCTCACATTTATCCACTTTTGTTCTCTTCATTTGTGTGATACATTTTCTGAATTTTTTATAAATTCTATAGAATAGATTTTTGGACATCAGTTCATACAATTTGCTAGCTACTATGGTTTCATCTGATTGCAGAAACTCTAAAAGCATCTTGTCAAATCTGGCTTCAATTATTGAATAATGTAATGCTCTATGGAACTGTAATTACCTTACTGGCTTGCACGTTTATTGTGCATGAATCTTCCCATTACTTGATGAGACGATGTGTCCATTTTCCTTCCATCTACCTGCATATCCCCCAAATTCAGTGAGGTTTTCCTTCATCACACAGTGGATTAACATTTTGTTTATTATATATTTGTATAACCTGATCTGATTAGAACTATCAAGCCCTCTCTTACATTGGAACTGAGTTTCACACACACAATACTGTTTTGCATCATTGTTACCTAAGCAATAACAGTTTCAGTATGACAAAATGGTATTCAAATGTTTTGGGTGTCAATTGTCACAATGTGAGTAAGTAATATTGACTGTGAACTAATACAGTTAATACTGGCAGTACTTGTGCTGCTGCTCTCACTAACAGATGATGACGATGATGATGATGATGATGATGATGATAGTGATAGTGGCAGATATAAAATGTATTTATAGGTTTACGAAATAGATGCCTTTTGATATTGCGAGTTCTGGGAAAAGGAAATTTAAGGAGACTGCACCAGCTAAGAATACTCGGAAATGAGAAAGGTATGGTTGGAAAGAAGAATGTACAAGGGTAACAAGGGCATACAAAGACAATGGTAATCGTTATTGTTGCTACAATAGAAATGTTATTAACTCCCTTCTGAAGCAGGAGACATTATTTAGTTCTCTAATATAGTGTGGGAGGTTATTCCAGAATCAGGTTCCTGCTCACAAGAAGGACTTCGAGAAAGTGGCTAAATGGTGGAGTGGGGCAGCAAGGGTATTACTCTGACAGGAATGGGTGTTTACATGTTTTTCATGTAAAATTGCCTGTTTACCTCACTGTACCCAAATGGCAGGTTTGTCTGGTATATCTGACATTGAATGTATTTCGTAAATGAGACTCTCGTGCACTTTGATTTTGCTTCTTGGTATTTATTAGACTTAATTTCAGATAGAAATATATTACTTCCATCAAATTTCATCCTTTTAATTCTTCTTTACTTCTTTCACATCATCACTAATCTGGTGTATCTCACAAGGTGTTAAGGATACCCATTATAAAAAAACTGTATCTTCTCCCTCAGCTTTTGTTACCAGTCATGTCTTTTGCTGTCTCAGTTACTTCCTTCTGTTATCTAGCACTGTCGTGCTAGTTAAATGCCCACATCACTTTTAGCTTTCCCAGGGGTCACTGCTATTTATCTAGGTTAAGATTATGATCCATGTCCATACAAAGTATCTGGTTATGTTTTAAGTGTAATGCTTGATTTCTTAATTTTAACTTACTACTATATTGTCCTTCTGTTTGTTTGTGTGTGTGTGTGTGTGTGTGTGTGTGTGTGTGTGTGTGTGTGTGTGTGTGAGAGAGAGAGAGAGAGAGAGAGAGAGAGAGAGAGAGAGAGAGAGACACTTAGCTTTTCTATACCTACTTACCTTGTTATTTTTAATGAGAGTATTCAGTAAAACCAGTTGAAACCTCACACAGAATTCTTGATGTTTTTCTACACTAACACGTACTTTCTCGCCCTGCCTTTGTCTTGACTGATTCTTTGCTCTTGATAGTATCAGAGTGAAGAGTTAAAGTTTCTGCAGAAAATCTGTTTTTTCATCTCCTGTCACATATTTTATTAATTTATGATTTCCCTCATGTATCATCTTTTGCAATAATCAGTTTGTGGCCTAGGTGTGCAAATGTGTACACTAGTAGTTGGTATTAGCTCTGTTTCATTTGAGAGAGTAGTAATTAACTCACTGCACAGCTCATAGTAACCTACTCAGTTAAATGCTTTTTTGTTAATAACTGTGCCGATGTTTGTTATACAATTTTCTCGTGCACTTGTTATTGCACTGTTGTTACCTGAATAAGAACTTGCATATGCATCCACAAACTATCCATTGAGGTTATTTCCATTGTGTCTTCGGTCAGTTGAAGATGATTCATTATGATGAATTTTCACTGTGTAAAGTAGTAATAATAATAATTAAGTGATGGTTACTGTTGACTGCAGTTATGTATTTTCAAAATTCATAAATGATGCAGGTCACCATTGGCAAAAGGAATCAGCAGTACTGAGGCTTCAGAGTTGGCATTACGTCTGGCATGTGAAGTTTATGGCCAACAGAGCAACAGGAGCTCATCATATGGGGGTGATGAACCACCGAGTCCTGATGGTGAATTCCGCTCAAAGAGCTATGAAAATAGGAGGAGAGAGAGAAGTGCAGGTAGTATTTCATATACACCAGGTTTCGTGGTTTTTTTTTTGTGTGTGTGTGTGTGTGTGTGTGTGTGTGTGTGTGTGTGTGTGTGTGTGTGTGTGTGTGTGTGTGTGCCTTGGTTATCTCTCAGAACATTCCTCTCATAAATATTATTAGCAACACTGTTTTTCATAGACATAACATGCATGTATTTCTGTAAGTTGTGCACAGATATCCTCCTGTCAGTTCAGAGAATTTACTTAAACATTGCATATGCATGATGCATGATATACTGAGAACTATGGATGATGGCCGACAGGCAGATTCCATATGTCTAGGTTTCCAGAAAGCATTTGACATGTTCTTTTTCCATTGCCGCCCTGGCTGACACACTGCATGCCACAGCATGCAAACGAAAGGTGCAAACTGTTTACCATTACTCTGAACTACAGAAATAGGAGCAGAATCAAAATCACCCGCTCTTCCATTGTACAAGTCCTGACATTCCACTAATTCCAAAACCTGTTGCAAGCTAGAATCAGGATAATGAAATCATCTTGGTTTTCCATTGGGTTAGCTGCAACATTTCGATGAGTGTCATTCTCATCATCTTCTGGCAAAGTTTCTAACATTTCAGTTGGATCATGTCATGAAATCCTGACACAGCATTGTATTGCCACCGAGTTCATTCCACAGGAACAAGAAACATAGCACAACCACTAAACAGTGCTGAAAGGAAGTATGAATGAAAGTCACCAGAAAGAACAGCCTCTGCAAAGCACAAGAAACAGTCAGTTGCAGAGCTAATGGTCTGTAACACACATGCACACTGATAAAGAAGCTGGCGAGCACAGCAAATGGATGCAATTCTGCAAGAAATACACAATAAATATCATCAACAATTGTTTGTATGGTGAGAGTAGAAATGAGTAGCAACCAAATGTAGTTTTTGCCCTTGTCGCCAGATGTGTGGTCATTCAGCTGACGGATGCTGAGGATTCAGTGGGTTCTGTGACAGAAAATCAAAAGAATGAGATCCACACAGTGTTCGATTAACTACTTCTACTTGAATAAAAGCAAGTGCAGATCAATATCCAATGTGAGTCCTCGAGACAGGCCAAGTCAGATATCTGTAATAGTTGCAGAGGCTGAATAATAGTTCTTAGACTTGACTGACAGAGCCGTGAGACTAGACTGGGTGAGGACTGGTCAGTGCGGGGTCCTTCACACTGGCCGTGCAGGCTGAGGAGGATGTGTCTCTTGGAGCTGGAGCTGGTTGCGGAGGAGGTCTCTTGGAGCTGGAGCTGGCCGCAGAGAATGTCTCTTGGAGCCGGCCACAGATTGACAGTGCAGTCACATGGATCACTATAAACTTCTAGACGTGGGCTGGTGTGGTGTGGTACCAATAGCACACAATACCACACATACGAGGTCTCTTCAAAAAATTCCAGAACATTTGTAATTTCACACCAATGGTGTGTTGGAATGAAATGCAGTTGCCGTCCCCACACACACCTGTGTCTAATGTGTAACTGCCAGAAGTTTCATTGTTGTATATCTCTTAGTTATTGTTCAGTGCTGTATTGAGTAAAACGTGCTTGCACAGTTTGCGAATTTTGCGATGGCAGAGTTACAGGAACAGTGCATCTGCATTAAGTTTTGCGTGAAACTTGAGAAACACACCAAATGATCCTGGAAACCTATGGCGATGAGTGCTTAAGCCATACTCGGTGTTGCAAATGGTTCACACGGTTTAAAAATGGCCAGACAGAAGTTAAAGATGACCCTCATTCACGACGCCCTTTGACTTCTATCAGGGATGCTTGTGTCAGGAACATCAATGAAATTGTGTGTACCAATCCAAGATTGACTGTCTGAGAGATTACAGAAGTATCTAACATTTCAGTTGGATCATGTCATGAAATCCTGACACAGCATCTTGGAATGCATTGTATTGCCACCAAGTTCATTCCACAGCTCACGAGTCAAGACCAGAAAGACCTTCACCTTGCAGTATGTGAAGACCTTTTATATCGCACAAATGAGCAGGAGATGTTCCTTAAGAGAATCCTAACTCAAGATGAAATGTGGGTCTATGGTTATGATGTTGAGACTAAGGTTCAATCTTCACAATGGGTCGTGGTAAGGTTCTCAAAGACCAAAGAAAGCTCATCAGATCAGATCAAATGTCAAAGCCATGCTGATAGTTTTCTTTGACTTTGAAGGATTAGTTCATCATGAATTTGTGCCTCAGGGACAAACTGTTACTCAATGGTACTATTGGGATGAGTTGTGATGCTTGTAAGAAAATGTGAGAAAAATAAACGGCCTGAAACATTGTGAGAAAATTCATGGCTCTTGCACCATGATAATGCACCTGCACATTCACCCCTGTTGGTGCGTGACTATTGCATAGAAACTGAAATCACTGTGCTGCCTCATCCTCCATACTCTCCATACCTGACCCCTGCAGACTTTTTTTATTTTGAAAGTTGAAAACCCTCTTGAAAGGCTGAAGATTTGCAACAATAGATGAGATAAAAGAAAATTTGCAGCTGGTGCTTGGTGCAGTCCAGCAAGAGGCGTACCAAGACTGCTTCTGGAAGGGAAACAGCATTGGGAGCAGCGTATCAATTGTGGAGGAGAATATTTCGAAGGAGACCATGCACAATACAAGGGTAAGTGTAGAAAAATTTTGTGGACAAAGTGCTGGAATTTTTTGGACATACATCGTATATTATTATTGTAATGAACATCATCTGGGACAATGTGAACTCCAGTAGAGTGCCGAGTCAAGAAAGAAGCAAGTTGAATTGCGAGATGAATCAGTAAGTGAGGAGTGGTGAGTGCTACCATAGCAGAGAATGGTGAACAGCTGCCAGGAACAGAATTGGTGACTGAGGTGAGAGAGCAAAGAGTGGAGCGACTCCTGTGTCGGGAGTAGTAAATCAGTTTCTTGTGTCTTGCTCAGTCCCAGGTGAGCTGCAGAGCACTTCCGCCCTGCAGAGCATCATCTCTCACAGTAAAGTGTTGAATGGGCTGACATGGCAACTTCTTGCAAGCTGTCTTTTCAAATCGAGGGAAGAAATATGAGGTGAGAAAGTCTTCTTTGTGTTAGTGCTGAGGTCTAAAGGACTGATCTTTCTTTGCTTTCTGTACTTTTCAAGGCTGACAAAACCACTCAGAAGAGTAAGGTATATAAACATAGACTTACACGTCACCGATAACGTATTTTTTTACAGCAAGGTCTGCGTCATAGTGACTTATTCAGAATGTTGCAAGGGATGCTGTAGCAACATCCTGTTCTAAAATTGTTGTTCCTCTCACTGAAAGCACTGGAGAGCCATTTCAGATCCAAAGAGCTACTGCTCCTTTTTTTTCTGAGTTGCCAATCACTCACTCCACTCAAGAGTCAAGCTCTTCAAAACAGTCTGCAATGTCTAACCCTTCATACCCATTAATAGGTAGTGCATCAGTTTCAAACCAATAGGAAAAAGATGCCAAAAAAGTGATCTCCCACTTTCACCAGTTGTCGCCATCATTTATATGGAACATTTTGAGGAGGAAGGGTGTGAAATCAACCCTTTGGAAACTATCTGTTCTGTAAGATATATTGATGACACTTTTGTTATGTGGCCACAAGGAAGAGACAAGCATGAATTATTTCCTCATGCATCTCAATTCCCTACACCAGAACATCCATTTTACCATGGTAGTCAAAGTGGATTTAGTGATCCCCGTTCTGGATGTCCTGGTAAAAAGAACAGTGGTCAGCACATTGGGTGGCAGTATGTACCGTAAGAAGATGCACATTGATCTATACTTACATGTGGTCAGCTGCCACCACCTGGTGCAGAGGAATGGCATGCTCAAGACATTGGTACATGGCACTCACAGCCTCACTAAAATCCTTAAACATCTGAGGATGGTGTTCCACAACAACTGCTACACAGAGTGGCAAATTCAGAGAACTCTACCTCCTAAACAAACTGTACAACCAATAGAAACAAAAAAGTAACCTCAGGAGGATGCAGCCATTGAATATATTCCATTTTGTGGCACCTTATCTGTAAACCTATATCGAATTCTTTGGAGACATCAAGTGAAACTGCCTGCCATCTGCCAAATAAAACACAGGCACTGCTTAGTAGTGCAATCACTACCATGAACTATAAAAATCTGAGGTCTATCAGGTTCCCTGCCAATGTGGCAAACATACATAGGTTAAACATTGTATATTGCTGAAGATTGTTGCCGCGTACACCAACAGCACGCCAGACTAGTCGGCAGTCACAGAACATTGCCTATTGAAATTACATGAAGTGCATTACGCCCACGCTAAGGTTCCAACACAGACATCTAACTTGTGGGACTGTGTCATTATGTGATTAAAGAATCTGTCAAGACATTATGTCATTAAAGAATCTGTTGAGATTGAGGTAAGGGAACTGCTGATCAGTTGAGAACATGTCTACATCCTCCAGAGTGAGGTTGGGAGAAGATACAAACCATGCTCCAGCTCCTAGGCAAATAATTTGTCATTGCATCTGATGATGGCAATGTGGTCACACCATGCTCCAGCTCCTAGGCAAATAATTTGTCATTGCATCTGATGATGGCAATGTGGTCACTTGCTGAAATATTGTACCTGTTGGATACTGACATCTGGCCATTCACTCATGAACTATTACACCATAGATTATACTGGTGGAAGTTGAAGAAACACTTAACACATGTTTTAAACCACATATGTGAAGCAGAATAACTGATAGCATGTTTAGTTTCAACAAGCAGGTTCTTTCTTTGAGTAATAACAAACAAGAACGAGAGTGAAGTTTTGGGAAATTTGTAGACCAGGTGTCACAATAAAAAGAAAAAGGAAATGTTGCTTCTCTCTGCCTGCCATCATATTTTAATAAAAAACTGTGGGTGTCTTAGATAAAATGGGAGTGTTAATAGATGGAAGGTGTAAAGACACATGTTTTTTTACTTGCAAGCAAACACAGAGTCATCAATTTCACTTGCTTATGGTAAGTGAAGGCAGAGGAAAGACCATAAGCTTCAAGTAAAGAATTGTGATCACAAATACAGTAATAAACATATAATGATACTGAATGCACATGTTTATCAGCCACAGAGTTGTTTGGAAGCAAAGGATCAAAGGTCTTCAGTGGATTACTTTTTGGAGGGTCACTCAGTTTGGAAGAATTGGCAGTGTCTGGATATATCAACATAAATTAAGCATGTATAGAGGTGTGACAAGTATGTCCTTCAATGCAAGAAATTGATCTGCAATACTTGTGGTGGTGAATTTGTCTTGCTCATTGTTGCATTGATGGAATCTTTAAGTTGGGAGTCACTTTAGTGTCTTTCAAACTCTAGTGTACTTCGTATAATGTAAAACCAGGGAAATGTTAGTGTGATGGCTGCTATACTGTGGTGGGTTTTGGGTGCAGAGAACTAACATTCTGGATTCAGAAATCTCAAGGCTGTTTGTATTCCTTAATTCTGATTTACACATAATGGATGTTTGTGCTGAAATATCATCTACTCTAATATAGGTTTGAACCAGAATCGGAATTTACAGGGTGCTCATGCTTGTAGTTATGTGCTAAATAGCCATAATGATTACACAAGTTGTGAAACAGGTGTCATATTGTAACATTACCAACCTGTTACCTCACTTCATGTCTTGTGGATGTTCATCTTCACCAGTCTTCTTTCTGGACACTGAATAACATAGTATCACATAGGTGTTCACATTTTGACTACATAAATGCAGACTGACTGAAATCTAGATTATGAGTCATAGGCTGTTTGAATAATGAATGCTAGCTACTGACTGACAGAATCAAACAAATAACGTAGTGTCTGAACTGGTTGAATGCTAGCCCACAACTGATTCAGGCTTTGTGCATGATGCCTATTTGTAGATGTGTGTATTTTGTAAAATTACAAATTGATAAAATGCTATGCAGTTCCATGTTAGATATTAACATAAAAGACAGAAAAATTAAAAGAGAGAAGGGTACAATAGGCAATGAAGAAAGTTTGAAATGCTGACTTGTATGAGTAGAAAATGGCAAAACTGCTCTTTAATGGGAGAGCAGTTTAAGATGCATAAGGATTCCCAAAATCCAATACTTGTTAGGAAACTGAAAAATGAGGACTACAAAATTGTACACCTAGGTGTAGGAAAGAAGTATGTTTTAAGGTTTGAACATACTAGAATGGAAAAATTTTGAATATGAATAACTTTTGAAAAATTATGTATCTGGAAAAAGTGAAATGTTTATCGAAAAGTGGAAAATAAGGGATTTTAAATGAGCTATGTTTATCTCAAAATAAACAGGTTTTAGCATCAGTGAAATTATACATCCACATAGTTTGCAGGTATAGTAAATCATGAATATTTTTGCAAATAACATGTTTTTGTATGAAACCTACTGTTTTCATTGACAGTTGTTGAATTATTAAGTCCAGTAATAAAGTTTAATGAATTAATGCTTGTACAAGGATGCAGTAATTTATTGTAACTATCATATTTGGACTGCCAGTGAAAAGATGTCAGAAAAAAAGTAATATTGGCATCAGCAGTGACATAAGAACAAGTAGAATAATCTCATCTCTGTTACATCATATGTCCTGTATCATATTGCTGTGTACTACTATAGTCCTGGGCCATTCATTTATGTCAACTATTGTGTTTATTGTGACCGTACAGTCTGTAGAGAAGCATTTTTACTAGAGCAATTCAGTGGGTCTGGTTAACCACTGAGTAAGTTGGAAAAATGTGTAGTGCATTTCCTCTGATTATCACTGGTAACCCTGTAGGAACTGATGAACAATAGTAGTCCAACCAGAGCAAATGGCGGGGGCACTCGTGTGAGTGGAGTGTAGCTAGTCACTGGATCCAAAATGTAATCAATGAGTAAAGTGAAGCGTCCCACTAGTGTAGTTATCTACAGTGTTATCGTTGGAGGCAGTGAGGAAGCACGAGGGGTGGTCATTTGACAAAATGTGGTGGACATACATTGACACACTGTGTTCTGATAACTTTGTTTCATACAGAGAAGCAGGCATGTTGAAGTTTAGATAGATCCATAAATTATTCTTGCAGTAGTGCTTTGTCTGAGAATATTACTACATTTGTAATTGGATTTATTTATTTAATATAATAGAAGGAAACATTCCACGTGGGAAAAATTATATATTTCCTGATGAGGCAACAGTTTGTTGCGAAAGCTTGAATTTTGTGTGTATGTTTGTGTTTGTTTGTGTGTCTATCGACCTGCCAGCGCTTTTTATATATGATTTATTTATTTATCTATTTATTTATTTTTATTTCAAAACAGAGATTGGATATGTAGTGTGTTTCTGAAAGAGTGGAGTACCAAAAATGAGCTGTATTTCACTTGTGTGGGTTGTAGTATGCCACAGGTGCAAAATGTCTATATATGTATTTTTAATAGGGTTTGTGGGGGTTGAACTACAGTAGTTTGCTGAAATATGAGATAATTACTTGTAGATTACAGTTCTGAATTTCTAACAGTAATGGAAATTCCCAGATTGAGCAATATGTAAAATAAGGGAATGGCAACCACTCGCCAATAGGAGATTGATGTGTGGAGCACAGAAACACACAACAGAAAACAGCATTCATACTAGCTTTCAAGCAAAGGCTATTTTTCAGGCAATAGTACACACAGTCACACACACAACTACATGGACACCCAAATGCACACTCCCCTGGCCATGACGAGTGGCCCCTGGAGTAGGCATGTGGGTATTTGTGTGTTCAAATTTGTGTACTTGTGCTTGAAAAAGAGCTAGAACTCAAAAGACAACATGAATGATGTTTTATGTTGTGTGTTTCTGTGCTCCATGCACCAACTTGCTATAGGTGAGTGGTTGCATTTCCATCATTTCACATATAGTTCTGAGTATTTAAATGAATTACAGGTGAATAAGAATCAGTCTTCATCGACCAGGCACAATGGGACATACGCCGAAGTTCTTAAGTTTTTGATATTTGTTAAATAGTTAATGTTTTTACATTACTAATTTATAATTTTTTTAGGTATACAATGATTTTGAGTAGCAAAGAACTAACTGACAATGTAATAACTTATGGAGAATGTATAAAGAGCAGCACAAAACATGTAGAACTACTATTCTGGATTCAAACAAACACAGACCTTAATTAAAAAGAAAAAGAAGGTTATCTACATCTCAGTGGTTAATATGGTTAAGATCACATACTTTTCACTCTGTATGAGGCTGCAGTGACTATTTGTCAAAGTAAAAATAGCTTAGATACTTTTTGATACATTGAAGATATGTGACTAAATTGGGAGAAAACAAAAAAACTGAAGTAAAAAGGATATAAAAGAAAAAGATGCCTCATCCTATATCTGGGATTCAAACAAGAGACACTACCCAGAGACTACAAAAGCCACCTGTTGAAAATTCCGTATCTTCCTATTCAGTTGCAACAACTTTTAGGTATCGATTTAAATACTGTGAAAGCTGGGTATCTGGGAAAATGGCTCTCTGGCCAACAGTAGATTGCACGGATGATGATATATTTCATAAGAGTAAATAGAAAAAGAATTAACTAAGGAAATATAGGCCAAGATGACAGTCTTAAATTTCCCTATTTTGTATAGTCTCCTCCATTGCATTGGATTCCATTCCAGTGACCATTATTCAGTGGGTATCCTCCTGAGTCTGTCATGGGTGTTGTTTCTTTAAGAACCTCCCTCATTTCCAAAAGTGTCCCCTTTCACATTTCCTCTCTTCATGTTTCAAACAAGTATTTGTTGGTGAATTGTTGACACTCAAGGCTGTCATTTGTGCTCAAATCAGCTTATGAATTTGGTGAGTATCAGCTTCCATTTTCCTTTTTCAATAGACTCCAATTCCTCAATAGGAGGTGTAAAAATCTGGGTTTTGTGGTATGTCACTGTTTGTATTACCATTGTTTCTGTGCAGCAATAGCCATTTATCATTTAAGTTAGTTGTCTTTCTGTGGTCTAAATTTCAGATGTCTCTGTGATTGATTCAGTAATGTTTTTATCTTCTTTTGACTTTCATGAATTAAGTGCAGAAGTCTTTGTATTTTTAATCTGATTTTGTTTAAAATTTTCATATAATTCTAAACATAACATATGTGTTTCCCTTTCCCCTATTAATGTCTTCATCCCTACTAATTTTCCTTATTTATGTTGATTTACATTTTTGGACCTCATAAAAAAATTTAATACCCTTTGATTACTAATGGTCTCACTCTGCTTTATTCCCATTCTCATAATTTTTTGTTTCTCACTCAAATAAAACTTATAATGCACAATTTTCTCATGTACCTATATGTCTTAACTCCCATTCTCTCTCATTTTGTTATGTTTTCATCTCTACTCTTTTCTGGAACTCTTACTTTTTTGTTAAACATGTAAGTCAAAAGAGCATCTGCAAAATTCACAAATTTTGGAAAACATTGTTACCTAACACTTCCATCGCCTTTATCGCGTTCAAAGTCTTCCCCAAGCCTTATGCCTAAACCCGCACCTGTTGTAGAAACAATCCCTACACCATCTTTTTCAGATCGTATTGCATCATGGCGGCACAACGCACAGAAAGAGACCTGTTATCTTAGGATGCTGGGATTCCCTGTTGAAGGTTCTGGATTTAAACTGCAGAGGAAAGTGGGTGCTTCTACAAGGAGCCTTTTCAGCACTGCAGTCATTAGTGGGTCATCTAGTGCTCCCAATTTACGAGTTTCAACTGTTTCTAATGTTTCTGGTGAGTCACTGCTTCACTGCTGAATAGTTCATTAATAATTTTGTCTGTGTTATGGGCAAATGAATAAAATTTGTTAAGCGCAAGTACACATGTGCAAGTTCAGGAGTTGTCAAAAGACTTGTTTCGTTTCCAAACATTATTCTTGGCTGGTGTTTTAGCAGGTGTCAATTTTATTGATGGTTTTGTATTTTAGCATTGTCTGACGTTGTATTGGTTGCATTTGTTATAGTAGCAGATTGAAAAAATGATAAACTATTGTGTTCATGTTATTGAAAAAAAAATGTAATTGTGAAAACATTTAATCAATGTATGAGTTTTTTAAAGATTGTCTGTCTGTTGCTTTGTTTACAATTCTGAAACCATTTTGTACCTGAGAGACAGTCATTCCTTGAAGGATACAGCACTTGATCAATTTCGGGTGCACAGTGTGGCATAATATGCTACCATAATTTGTATAATGCTTCATATGTTGATTTTATTTAGTGTATCATGAAGCTCTAAACAGCTGTAACAGTCTGCAGACATCATTAAAGGTTACTTTCCGTAACGTGCAATAGACAGAAAGACAATTTGCTTCTCAGTCTTACAGTTATAGTTTGTAGTCAGTCATGTACCCTTCAGTTGAAAACTTCATTAGAACAAAAAAATTTCATTTTTGTGAATCATCAAAAACCTGAAGAGCATTTTATTCCTGGTTTAGATAATCATTAAAAGATGTTATCATAATAGTGTTAAGGCTGTATGTTGAGTTTTTACTTTTGCCTAGCAATGAGAACTGGATTATATTTTCCTTTGAAACACCTGGAGAGCTGTATATGAAGCCATCCATAATACTGTTCATTAGTGAAACATTGTGATGATGTTTGTGGTTGCATGTTACAATGTGACAAAGAATTTTGGTATTCTCGCTGTGCAGTATAATGTTACAGAATCATGAGCACATCTGTGTTGTCCTACAAATACTCCAGAAGCACTGGACTGTTAATGGTTGAGACGGTTTTCTGTTCTATTCCAGTTGTATACTAGGTGGGGGTGGGGGTGGGGGGTGGGGGGGCGATGACTCACTATATTCCTAAAAAATGTACCTAAATCCCTCTTTACCTTATTCTCATGACCCCTATGTGGTGTGTACGGTGTACACAGCAGTTTTCCTCAAATAAAGTTAATTTCAGTGAGAATAATGCCTCCTTTCTTCCAAAGATGCCCATGTAAGTTCCTTGAACATACACATTAAAAGTTTTCTATGTGCTATGGTGAACTGCTGTGATCCTAGCACACCTCACATCTGAATTAATGTAGTGTCTGCTGTCATACTTGCTAGACAAGAAAACTAAACAGTGGTGCATAATTGGGTGTGTTAGAATCTTCTATGCAGTTTTCTTTGCTGATGTACTGCATTTTCTCAAAATTATCCAACAAAGAAATCTTTCATGCACATCTCTATTATTTATTTTATATTTACATGCCATTTCGTATTGTTTCTAAGTATTACCCATAAATATTTAAACAATGTTATTGGCTCTGTAAGTTAAGTACTACTCTCATATTTGGACACTGTGGGGTTATTTATCTTTGTTATATGCATTATGTTGCATTTATCCACATTTAAGCATAACTGTCATTCATTTTACCAAGTGGAGTTTCATTGTCAGGCAATCAGAGTTTCTCTACAACTGTTCAGTGACAATACCTTCCTGTACTGAACAATCTGATTGGGCCACACTTTACTTGGGCACACTTTGATGTTACAAACATTTGCCATCCAGTATAAGAACTCAGTTCTATTAACAAAAAAATGTGATCAAACTACTGTGTTTTTCTGGTTCATAGGTAAATTTGTGCAAATGTTGCACATTTTTAAGATGGTAACAGCTATGTAAAGAAGGAAGAATAAATTGAATATTGGAAAGATCACATAGACAGTAGTGTTGCTATGTGTCTACAAATTTATTCCATTGAATGTGACCAAGAGTGATAGATCTTTTTAATTTTTACATACTGCATACATGCATCTCAAGATGATAAATGGAGTGTGCTAGGAGAGGTTAGTTAATCATATACTTCAACAAATGCAAAAGTGAAACTATGAAAGGAAGTTTGTAAATATATGTTGCACATTTCTCTGTTGACCAGTTCTGTTTTTCTGTCAGTGTTTGTCTATTTTTATTAATTTTTGAATGATACTTTTGTTTTAATGTACCTGCCTGTTTTGGTGGAGTCACAAAGTTATCACGTCTAAAAGTACTTAATCAAATGTAACTTAATGGCTTAAATGTAAATCAATCTCGTAATTTATTTTTTCACTTAATGATTGTGTATTGTATCTTCAGTATTGAACATTTAGCAGTCTTCATGAAAAGGAAAGATGAGCAGTAATTTATAGGCAGATATGCAATGGTCTAACTAAGGTTACATTTAATGATAATCAAACAAAAATCATTTTTGTTTTGCATTGAGGAAAAGTATATTATTATAGGCCCCAAGAAACACAAGAAACCGGAATGCTGTTTACAGTTATTATTTTCTATTTATAAACTTTGTAAAAAAAGACAATCTTCTGGGACACAGATGTCATAAGAATAGAAAACAGTGGGAGCTACAGTTTTGGTTGTGATATGATAGGAATGAAAGTGAGACTATGGAGAGTTACAATCTTTGTATGGGGAGGTAGAAGACAGTGATCACTGAAGAGGAGCAGTCACTGCATGGTCTTATTAGTGAGAGTAATATGAGGACACACAATCTGACTCTTGCATAATAAGGAATGTGAAGAGGGAACACTGTAAAATAATGATTATTTTAACTGTTCTCAAGCACTTGATGCAGAAATATTTCTTTTATTTATTTATTCATTGTTACTTTTCAGGCTTTCCCTGTGGATCTGCTTCAAATGCACTTCTCAGGTTTGCAGCCGGGTAACGTGCACATCCCATAATATTTCATTGATACAACTGTTTGGCATCTTCAACTGGTGGTTGTTGTTGTTGCCACTGCTGTAAGAGGCAACTAACCATACCAACAGCTGAAATTGTCAAATAGTTATATCAATGAAATATTGTTAAATGTGCAGAATGTTATCCTGTGGCAAACCAGAGAGGTGTGTTTGCATTTATTCATTGGTTGGAAATTAATTGCAAATACGCTTACTGAGAAATGAAATAAGGTAGATTTTCAAACAAAAAGTAATTTGATATGAAAGTCACAAAATCAGTATTATGAGAATGTTAATGACAGTCAACATGTTATTGTTGATAACTATTGGTTTGGCAGTATTGATTTTCAGGAAATAAATTATGTAAGACAGTATTTGCTATTATTATTTATTTATTTATTTATTTATTTTCAGCAATTGAAGGGTGTGGTGGAGTGCCCCCCATACGGCCTCTAGAGACTTTACACAATGCTCTGTCACTGAAACAACTGGATTGTTTCCTAGAGACTGTTACATCTGCACCTCTGTTTCGCTCACCATCGTCTTCGCCTCCAAATTTTCCATCTACACCACATTCGTCACTGGTTCTTCATCACTTGCCATTGCAGTCTCCAAGCAGTAGTAAGTAATGCTTCCATTTAAGACCTGTAGTTAGTAAATAGTCCACAGATTTTAAACAAATGATTTGTGGTGCCTAGTTCATTGAAATTGGTGAGTTGAGTGCTCATCATTTGAACATTTGTTGGCAATATGTAGAATCTTGGCTATGGTATAAATATCAGTGAGTAGAATTGAAATAAAGATATTAATTCTCCTTTGGAATTGGTTTGTTATGGGTTAGTTACATTGCGTAAAAATGTACCCATTGATTTAGTTTTTCTAGGAGAGTGTCTTACAAATAGCCATGGCTGAAATGCCCTTATATGCCTGACATAGGTTATCATAATATTTTGGCACAATATTAAATGGATGGCAGAGAATTCTAAACCAGTATTTTGAGATAAGGAATCAACGATTGAGAATAAGTATACCATCTGGCATGAGATCTCAAATGACCAGTGTTTGTGAGGCATGTGTTTGGAAACATAAATAGGTTCATCATAAACAACAGCCTGCTTCATTGATGTTCATAGAGCTACCTTGAAAAACAATACACATGTGTCTGTGGTGAGTCCACAATGGAGTTTATCACTGTTAACAGTTCTGACTGGTTATCAGAGACAGAGAGTTACACATTACAGGAACTTGCAGACATTCATTTAATGTATAGTTTAGCAGCATGGATTGTTTTTTAAATGAAAGTAGTACTGTTCGATATTTTAGGTGAAAATTTTGTTACAGGTAAGCCAGATGGTACGGGAAAATCTCTTCGAAAACCTAGTTTGTGTGCTAATTGTTTAGGAATTTCTGAGTAATATTTATAAGAATACTCTTCAGGAAGTATTCATGTAAAGACTTCTTCTGCCATTGTTCAGAATGATTCTTATCTCTTTTATTCTGAATATCCACTATTATTTTAAAACACTGTGTGTTCATTCAACTAACTGAGTTTGATAACTCTATTTCTTGATTGTCTGCAGTTCAATGAATTTGGTTGGCTAAATTACTAAAACATATGAGATAAAGAATAGAAAACAACAGATTATATCTGAGCCGAAAGTAAGCTTTACACAGAAGCACGTATATCCTAATGATTCACAGCCACTTGAGGGTGGGACTACAAAAGTTAGGCGGCCATATAAAGCCATCTATTTCAGTAATTTTAGTTCATCTCTGGATTAGGTGTTTTTAACTAAAGAGAAATGGGGGGGGGGGGGGGGGGGGGGGGGGGGAGGACATCTATATGAACTAGTACTGTTTGATATTTTAGGTGAGAATTTTGTTACAGGTAAGCCAGATGGCACAGGAAAATCTCTTCGAAAACCTAGTTGGTGTGCAAATTGTTCAGGAATTTCTGAGTAATATTTATAAGAATACTATTCAGGAAGTGTTAACGTAAAGATTTCTTCTGGCATTGTTCAGAATGATTCCTATCTGTTTTATTCTGAATATCCGCTATTACACTCCTGGAAATGGAAAAAAGAACACATTGACACCGGTGTGTCAGACCCACCATACTTGCTCCGGACACTGCGAGAGGGCTGTACAAGCAATGATCACACGCACGGCACAGCGGACACACCAGGAATCGCGGTGTTGGCCGTCGAATGGCGCTAGCTGCCCAGCATTTGTGCGCCGCCGCCGTCAGTGTCAGCCAGTTTGCCGTGGCATACGGAGCTCCATCGCAGTCTTTAACACTGGTAGCATGCCGCGACAGCGTGGACGTGAACTGTATGTGCAGTTGACAGACTTTGGGCGAGGGCGTATAGTGGGCATGCGGGAGGCCGGGTGGACGTACCGCCGAATTGCTCAACACGTGGGGCATGAGGTCTCCACAGTACATCGATGTTGTCGCCAGTGGTCGGCGGAAGGTGCACGTGCCCGTCGACCTGGGACCGGACCGCAGCGACGCACGGATGCACGCCAAGACCGTAGGATCCTACGCAGTGCCGTAGGGGACCGCACCGCCACTTCCCAGCAAATTAGGGACACTGTTGCTCCTGGGGTATCGGCGAGGACAATTCGCAACCGTCTCCATGAAGCTGGGCTACGATCCCGCACACCGTTAGGCCGTCTTCCGCTCACGCCCCAACATCGTGCAGCCCGCCTCCAGTGGTGTCACGACAGGCGTGAATGGAGGGACGAATGGAGACGTGTCGTCATCAGCGATGAGAGTCGCTTCTGCCTTGGTGCCAATGATGGTCGTATGCGTGTTTGGCGCCGTGCAGGTGAGCGCCACAATCAGGACTGCATATGACCGAGGCACACAGGGCCAACACCCGGCATCATGGTGTGGGGAGCGATCTCCTACACTGGCCGTACACCACTGGTGATCGTCGAGGGGACACTGAATAGTGCACGGTACATCCAAACCGTCATCGAACCCATCGTTCTACCATTCCTAGACCCGCAAGGGAACTTGCTGTTCCAACAGGACAATGCACGTCCGCATGTATCCCGTGCCACCCAACGTGCTCTAGAAGGCGTAAGTCAACTACCCTGGCCAGCAAGATCTCCGGATCTGTCCCCCATTGAGCATGTTTGGGACTGGATGAAGCGTCGTCTCACGCGGTCTGCACGTCCAGCACGAACGCTGGTCCAACTGAGACGCCAGGTGGAAATGGCATGGCAAGCCGTTCCACAGGACTACATCCAGCACCTCTACGATCGTCTCCATGGGAGAATAGCAGCTTGCATTGCTGTGAAAGGTGGATATACACTGTACTAGTGCCGACATTGTGCATGCTCTGTTGCCTGTGTCTATGTGCCTGTGGTTCTGTCAGTGTGATCATGTGATGTATCTGACCCCAGGAATGTGTCAATAAAGTTTCCCCTTCCTGGGACAATGAATTCACGGTGTTCTTATTTCAATTTCCAAGAGTGTATTTTAAACACTGTGTGTTCATTCAACTAACTGAGTTTGATAACTCTATTTCTTGATTGTCTGCAGTTCAATGAATTTGGATGGCTAAATTACTAAAACATATGAGATAAAAAATAGAAAACAACAGATTATATCTGAGCAGAAAGTAAGCTTTATACAGAAGCACATATATTCTAATGGTACACACCCACTTGAAGGGGGGGGGGGGGGGCTACAAATGTTAGGCAGCCATATAATGTCATCTATTTCAGTAATTTTAGCCCATCATTGGATTAGGAGTTTTTAACTAAAGAGAAACGGGGGTGGGAGTTGGGGGGGGGGGGGGGGGGAGGGATATCCATAGGAACTAGGCTGTCTTTTCAAGGATATGCATACATCTTCCATACAAACAGCAGAAACCACTTTCAAATATGAACAGGCTGATTCTGAAGTATTATCACACTGACTGAACCCAGCAGTTATGAGGGGTAGTAATAAAGTTATAATTATTACCTCAACAAATTGAACTCAACAGTGAAACTTGTTGATCAGGTTAGTTCCTCTCTACATATTCACCATTCTAGGTGACACTGTTTCCAGTGATAAATGACTTGGTGGAGACCTTAGTTCTCAAAATGTGTTTTTGACTGTTCAGTAAATGTTCTCGCTTAAAATTCCTCTGTGTCATTCTGGAAATGAATCACACACTGTGGTTTCTTCAGTTGAGGAAAGAGTAACAAGTCACTGGGTGCCATGGCATGAGAATTAGAGGGAGGGGGATTACAGAATTTGATAGCACTAATAAGCTGTCTGTCCTATGCGGAATGAGTTGGGGCACCGTCACGGAGAATGAAGCACGTCACTTCCCCACAATGCTTCACCTTAGTGCCTCCAACTCATGGTGGGAACAATCGAATGAAAACAATCAATTCATTCGAATGTTGCAAAACTATGTCATTCAGTTATAGTTTTTACCTATTGGTTGTATTATTTACCCATTCTTTTCAGTGAAACCAGTCAATGGGAACAATTGAATGGATTCAATCGATGTCGTCGGCTCGACTACTCATACATTCTTTCCAGTGAAACCAATCTGTGGGAGCAACTGAATGAAAGCAATCATTCATTTGGTCAGACTTCTCATTCATTATTTTGAATGCAACCAATCTGTGGGAGCAACCGAATGAAAACAGTCGAGTCAGTTGTTTGTAGTTTAACATTTCAGTTGGATTATTAATCATTTGCTTTTTTTGAGTGAAAGCACCCTATGGATGCAACCAAATTGAAACGTTTGACATCTTTGTAACTTTGAATATTGGTTGTATTGTTTATTCTTTCTTTTCAAATGAAAACAGTCAGTTGTTTTTCTGTCAGTTGAACCGTGTATTCATTCTTTCAAGGGAAACCACTCATTAGTATTTTTGCTCATTAAACTATTCATTCATTCTTCTAAGTGAAACCAGCCTGCAGTACTTTCATTAGTTGAACTAAAGCAGTCCACATTACACTGCCAGAGGATAGCCCTACTCCCAGGAGTAAGTGAAAACATATCTCATGGGGTATGCCAAAGTTAAGATAAGATAAGATAAGATAAGATAAGCATTATACTCATTCATTTAATTATGTGCTGAATGGAGTAATTTTTATTTTCACCATTTAAAACTTACTCATATATTGGTGTGGGTCTAGTTGTTCTATGTGCCATTAACATGTAACTACTGGGACAAATCTAATTATTCACACACGCACCCCATGGAGCAGGGGTAACTTGAGAGGGGGAATGTTTCCTCGTTGCATTTCAGTACTGAAAACACCAGAGTGCCTCCTGCCAATCAGTAGAGATAAATTACACATGAGATTTACAAGGATTAGTGAGAGAGCATTATAGATATGTTCATGTTCAAACATAGAAGTCATTTGCAGTAAAAAGTATGAATGCAAATTAAGTCAGTTTCAGTACAGCTCATTAGTAAAAGTTAAGTGACGTTTAAAACATTCATTCGTCTGATGGCATTGCAGTGCACGCGATTGCCAATTGTCGGCAGCTTCTCATTGTCTCCATAAACCAGAATTGAAAATGTAGGGCATTCCCAAATAATCTTTACAACTTTGATCATATATATTTCAGAAATGGGGAGAGGTAGAAATGTGTAGGTTGTGGTATAGTGTTCAGACACACCAAAGGTGCTAGAAGCCGCTTAACAGAGTTCGTAGTGTTAAGGTGACCATATTTTATAGGCCCAAATTTGGGATACATTAAAAAATTTTGATACTGCACGAAAGTCTTAGTCAAATTTAGTAAATGCAAACTATCACTTTAATTTGTTAAAAAAAGTACATTAATTTAAACTTTATTTGTATTAGATGAAGGAGTGCAGGCAGAAATACAGTATTTATCAGTGCTGTAAATTTTCTCCAGCATGTCTGTATTCTTCAACAGCATATGAAGACATTCATGTTTCATCACAGTTCACTCTAGACATCAACAATGCATGTGTAGCTTCTACAACAAACTGTGTTTTGTCTGCTCCATAAACTGCTTGCTCAGGAAAATACTTAATTAGCAGCATACCAATACAGGTGAAATGAGCCTCTAATATGGGATAAATGATTTCACAAGATATCTAAGGGATATTCCAGTGCCATGTCCGAACTAGTGTGTCCTCGTTGCTGCAGTGGTGGGAGCTCAGATTTCCTGGAGATCCTGCCGAAAGAAAAAAGTGTAATGTGGTTTTGCAGCACCTGGGTGTTAGATCTGGTCTGTACTAACCATTTCACACACTGTGCGAACTGCTGAGGGGTGGCCAGTCACTAACTAAAGTGGGGGGGGGACAGCTTTACATGTGTGTGAACATTATGCCAGAAACAGCATTTCTGAAGTATATGTGATCAAAGTTGTGAAGATCGTTTGTAATGACCTTTAAGTGTATAGAAGGGTGTCAAAGTGTTCTTGCCTCTGGATTTTTAATAGACTAAATTGAAGAATCTTCTGGTCCTCTAATCAGCTTAATTTCCCCAGACATTTAAATAGGTCCAGGATTACCAAGGACAGTGAATAAAGATCTAGTACATCTCTGGACACTCTCAAAATTGGAATCAATCTGGGGAAACCCAATGTTACACAATTATAACTTTCCCTAAGCTAATTACCTGGAATATATTTGTGCTCATAGTAACATTGAGCGAATATATGCTCAGCTTATTTGAAAATGGATACAGGATGTTATAATCTCATTCAGCTGAGCAGTTTTGAGGTATTATTTTAAAAATGTGTCTGTGTGTCAGATTTGGGAAGGTATGCACCATCTTGCTTTTGCCAGCCAGCCTGAGTGTGGTTTTTTATGCAATTTCTCCACACTCATCTAGGTCAACACTAAGCTGGTTGTGCAGACACATTACAACACACAATACTACCTCTAAACGTAACCTTGGGTTGGATCTTCAAGATTATTCTTGTTTGATAGTTTTAAGAAGTTGCAAAGCTCGAAATTTATAAATGTACTTTGTTCATTTCTACCTCTTAAATGGAAACAGATAATACTACAGATGATTCTGATGTACAGTCTTAGACATAAAAACTGACCGCCAGCCGGCCGCCACACAGACTAAGTCCGAGTCGTTCACTTCAGGTGGCCATTAAAACTGACCGCCCCTGACAACTCTAAGTCCGGCCGTCTGCACAATCTGACAACACTGTAAGATGCGGAAGTGTTAGGACGAAGTGTTGTCTACTTCTGAGCTAATATGGCTGGAGTGAGCCTGTGGTCTTGTGGTAATCGTCGTGCATTCTAAACTTACAGTCGCATGTTCATGTCCAACAGATTTTTTTTTTTTTTTACCACATTTCGGTCTAAAGTTATGAGTCTGATTGAACATCGAAGACAATTCGCTTAACATTCTACCCACCCGCAATAACAAGTATTCCAGAAACAATTCTGCAGTACAGCTTGTGGCTGCATCACGATCATAACAGCTTACGCTCGAGCGTTTCCTCGCGCTGCAGCAGCTACCGGCCACCGGCCAGATGCCACCTGCCGCCTGAAATCCGGCGCCGCCCATGTGAAGGCGGTGCCACGCTGTCAGTGTATGTATCAATACCATTTTCAAATTTGAAGTTCTAGTTATCATCTTGCAGTTAAGCATTGGATTTTGCATACTTGAAAATCACGAACTACAGTTAAGCATTGTAAAATTGAGTCGCAAGTGAAAAAAGGTGTAACATCTGCAACACAACGTTTACTTTTGGTATAACAGAGGGGTGAATGTAGAGGAGGCAGCTAGAAAGATTTGAACTGTGTGTGGAGCGAGTGCTTTTGGGAAAAATACGCCAGAAAAAGATATTCTTGTTTCAACAAAGATCGTTCTGGCATGAATGATTTTCCACATTAAGGAAGTCTCGACTACTGATATATGTGACAGATTACCATTTTACCATCATGCGATATTTGCATTCAACAGGCAATGTTCAGAAGCCTGGTGTAGGAATACTGCATGCTCTAATTTGAAACAACAAAAATCAACGGAGTGACTATTATTGAACGTCATCAGGTCGCTCATTGAGCATTCCTATGCAGTACTGTTACTGGTGACGTGTTATGATGCCCTTATCGTTAACTTCCTAAGAAGAAATGAAAGGCTGAGCCCCACCAAAAGATGTAGACTAGAGCAAAGAGTAGTGTGAACATAATATTTTACATCTGATAGCTCCAAACGTGTGTTTTGGACTACGAATTCTGCCCCAAGGGGTGTGTGAAACACAGCTGGAATTTGTTGTCAACAACTGAGACACCTTTCGGTCGCAGTGTAAGAAAATCGAGCAACAAAACTTCATCACCTATGCTACTGCATGATAACTGACTCTGTTGATTTGAGAAACAAAACTATCCAGGAGATTGATAGGAAAGTCGTCTCTCAGGCACTTGTATTGATAGGGAAGTCCTCACTCAAGCACTTGTCCCTATCGTCATACATTGGTAAAATTTTACCTTTCCCGCTCTTGATCGATCAACCGTCAAGGCAATTCATTTCTAGACGAAAATACTCTTAAAACTACACTGGTTTAATGACATCGTTAGAACCAGTGGGTTTCTACAGGCGTAGAATTTGTAAACAACTTTAGGATTGTCAGATTGTTTTAGATACCATGAAAGAAAATTCAGCTGCTGATTATTTTCTCTTTGATGATTACTGTTGTGATTAATAAACTAATGGAAAATGCAATTAAAATATTCACTGCACTAATACAAATTAAATTCAGCTTACTACAGAAACATCACAATGGCAGTCTATCATAATAAAGCATTAAGTGTCTGTGAGACGATTGAGCCTATTTTAACACAAATTAGTTGGATATTACCGACTTTTGACTTTGAAAAGATCTGTATTTACTTCATTTCCTGTATCATTCGCAAGTGTTATGAAAATGTGGCATTTCAACGATAAAATTATGTATTCACAACAACAAAAAATATCTCGGCAGAAAACAAAAGTGGCATTATGAAATTGGCAGTACCGTAAGGTTTTCGCTCTGACACTAAGGGTTACTGTAAGTAGCAAGACGAATTTTGCTCGAGCGTTATCTTACGATTCCCTTATTGAGTTTGTATCTGCCTGCTTGTAGCTCTGCTACAAAAGATTTAAAAATCTGGCTCTCAGCGAGTCTCGAAAGGCGAACGAAAGCAGCTTGCACCTGGTAGCCAAGCATGTTGCCTAGGAACTGGTTTTTTCCTAAAGTGGGAAGACATCCTTTTGTGGTTGAATTGTTGGCAAATGTCAGTCAGACATGTGCCGTTGGTCTAAGCGTTTCGGTATGTTGAATTTGTACCAATGATTTTTCTACAGCTTTTTTTTTTCTGTTCCAAATAGAGAGTTGAAGTCTCCCATTAGTATTTTCACGTCATCTTGGTGAATTTTGCTCATAGTATTTTCGAGTGTGTCAGAATTTTTCGACATTTTTGGTGTTTTTCTTATTTTCAATGTTGGTGGGGGCATGTGCATTGATGAGTGTATATTTCACTGGGGCTCTGAATGAGCATAGTCATAAGTCGATTGTTGATGTGTGTGATTTCTTTGGTAGAGATAATAATAGATCTGTGTTCGAGAAAAGCAATGCCAAAGATTGGTATGCATTTCACTGCCTTTTGTTGTATTTTGCTCTTGAAGATGCAATGGTTTCCGTAATGCAAGGTTTCACTGTCAGTTAGTCGTGGTTCGTGAAGAGCAAGGATGAGAATTTTTTGTTGATCGATTTCTTTTGCGAGATTATTTAGTATTTGTGCTTGGATCAATGTATCGATGTTTAGTTTTCAAATGCATGTTTTCTGCTTGTAGGGAAATTTACCAGAGATCTTCGATATTCTCTGCCGTGCTAACCTGGACTCCCCAGAATCCGAAAATCCAACTGCCGCCTGTCGACAGCGAGGTTGTGTACCACCTGGGGTAAAGTTGACTTTGCTTGAACAGTTCATGTTTGCTTGTGTTTCATCGGTTTGGCTTGGGTGATACTAGGACCGGACAGGACCAGAGGGTGTTGAAGCTTTTGGAAGCAAATATTTTCAGCCGAGATGTGGACAATTATCTGATAGTCGGTCAAGCTTCACTTTGTTGCAGCTCTTTAGATACAAGTCCATTTACTTTCAGTCTCCTCCTTACAATTCTTGCAATGCAAGGTAATTGAAAAATCTCATCCATTCGACGCCAACTGAGGAGTTGACTGGTGCATGTGTTTTTCAACACACAGCAGTCATCACCCTCACTGGAATCAAGGAGAGAGAGAGAGTGAGTGAGTGAGTGAGTGAGTGTGTGTGTGTGTGTGTGTGTGTGTGTGTGTGTGTGTGTGTTTTTTTCGTGTTCACGCACAATCTGAATCAATACTTTTAACATTAGAGAGACAACCAACAATATAGATTGCTTCAAATATGACTGTAAAGTATTTAAATGCGATGGGAAGTTACAAACTGAATTTTTACCCAACCCACGACCTGCGTATTACGTTAAGTAAGATGTATTAACTCCATAGTATCGTTAGCAGACACAGTGCGCTCTTGTTGTCGAGGTTCGCGACAAGTGCACCGATTAGCAGTGCCCAATGCCGCCGCGATTTGTTTGTGTTGCCTGAGCGTGGACACTGCAGCAGACGCTTCACCATAAACAGAAAGAAATCGCCTTGGCTCTGACTGCAGTGAGCGGATATCACTGCCTGCGTGTTCTTATAGTAACCAACGTGAGACTCTACTCACAGGTGCCATGGAGCAATTGCAACGGGTATCATGTCATTAGTCATCAGAATATTAACCAGTTATAAAATGTCCACTCTATTTGAATCCCAAGAAAATAGGAACCTTCTCACAAAGGAATGTGAGGTGATATCAAAATTTATCCAACATACAAAAATTAACTGCTGGGCTTTCATGTATGCAGTAGTACCCTTGTTTTAGTATGAAGTGAGAAAATAAACACGAAAAACTTAAGTTCCTGAGAAGCGTATCAGTCATCTCCTCTTCTCGTATCATAACTTTTGTTTTAGTATGAAGTAAAAAAAATAAACAGTTTAAGGTTGTGAAGCATAGTATGACACCAGATTCTTATCGTTGGCGCTATCTGAAACGCAAAAATCAGGGAGCTGTCCATTCTTTTGTCCAACAGTCTGTCTCCTTCCATGAATTACTCCCGCTAGGAAATTCTTATTTAAGGACTTGTGGCCATCAAGTTCTTCAACAGAACAAGCCTTATGTTATTGTGCTAATTACGGTATGGAAAAAATGCAACAACGACGATTTCTCTTACAGCAGTGGGGATTTTTGCAAATGTCTGTATTCAGCAATGACTGCCAGCTGCCACAACCCTGCACAGAATCCATTAAGCAGGCAACACAACTGTGCGTGCACTTCAGACTTCATTCAGAAAGATGTCGGGAGATGGATGGAAACGTCAAATTATTGTCGCTTTCCGAGTCTATTCAATCCAGAATGAGGTGTTATTAAGGTATTTGAGCTTTCTAGCAATTACACTTTTATAAATCCCATATGAGTATTCCCATAGCCAAAAGAACCCGTTAGTGTGAAACTATCGGGAACTGCATTAGTATCAAACTGCAAGAACTTGAGACAATACGTGGACTCTTCTCTTCGCTGGGTGACCTATTACTGTTATTTAGGATTCTCTCCGCCCTAGGCATAATGGAAATGGAACTTCAGGGGCGCTTTCCGTTATTCTTGACAAACATCAGCAACTTGTTATCACTGCGAGTTACAACTGCATGATGATATGGCTCAGGTTGTCAGTAGTTGTGGTGGTGTTATGCTCTCAAACTGCTTACAGTAACGTTAATGGTGGCACACATAATTTAGCGCTGACTACCTATTTACGTAAAGATAGTGTTGTGGTGTCATCGCTTCTCTTTATTTGGCCTCAGCTTGAGTAATCCAATTTAATGGACATAGTACAGTGTGTAAACTTTTAGATGGCAGACCTCTCCCTAGTCCTGAATCTGTAGAAGTCGGTAAATGTCGGGAGGCTTCGGTAGGCATGAAGTTTAGACTGCTACCAACATTACGTAGCTGACTGCGTTGTACAAGGTAGCCATTGTCGTCTGCTTCGTTATTGTTTCACGCTGTACTGTTCTGCGTGTTTTTATTGTGTAGTTCTGCTAAACATTATCAAAATGAGTGAAGAGGAAGAAGCCTTTCGTCTGCTTTCGTGTAAGCATGACGCGCAAATTGTAGCGCCAGCACTGCAACTGGTATGTGTGCCTTGTCCCCCCCCCCCCTCAAAAAAGGGTCCACTCCCCTCCCCTCACCAGCCAATGCTTGCTTCCTCCTCTCCCCGCACCCCCTTCACAACTCTGCCGTCTTACAGTTAACACACTGTACTCCATTCATGGGCTGCTAATGATACAGTATGACTACAGAGATCATCGTGCGGGTATTACATTAATTCTGCAATGAATTGCTTAACAAATATTACCCTCAGCTATGCAGCTGGAATGACTCATTACACAGGTATTCTATGTTGCACTTGGTTAAGGGATCAGTTCACTGCAATCCTGCCTCTACTGTTCGTAAATCCTTGTATACTTCATAAATGGTTCAAATGGCTCTGAGCACTATGGGACTTAACTTCTGAGGTCATCAATCCACTAGAACTTCAAACTACTTAAACCTAACTAACCTAATGACATCAGACACATCCATGCCCGAGACAGGATTCGAACTTGTGACCGTAGCGGTCGCGCGGTTCCAGACTGTAGCGCCTAGAACCGCTTGGCCACCCGGCTGGCATACTTGTATACTGACCATTCGTTATTTGACTAAATATGAACTGCAATCTGATTCGCATATATATGACATGGGTTAGCGCCGGCACAAAGCAATCACTAATGGTTGGAAGCCGTTGAAGTCCCGTTACACTGATGGCAAGACAAATGTTCGCAAATCACCTCTATTGCCTCAAAAAACACTTGCATCTTAAATATCGGACCGACATCCACACTGTCACAGCGCGTTGAAATACAGCTAAGACGGGAGATGAATATTTGTGACCGACTGGGCTTCGAACCTGGACCTCCTGCTTACTAGACAGACATGCTGATCACTGCACTATATTTTTTTTTAAGTTTGAGATGACTTTCAGCACCAGGTAGGCGGAGGCAAAGAGGGCAGGTGTCGAAGATCCGAGGCCTGGCCTCAATGCCTCCCCCATACCTGTCACTGAGCAGCTGCATTATTCCCATGTATTCCATGTTTGCACACATATATACCTCTAAATTGTGGAACAAAATTGAAGTAGTAATTAAGGTAAAATGAATTACAGATTGCCGCCTCCAATGGCGTGCGTTCCTTGTAGAACATAACTTATAACAGTGAAAAGGGTGACGGAAAAATACATAACAGACATTCATTCAGAAATCTATTCACAATTTATTTTGCACTGGATGCATATGAGGTCTGTAAGGAAGCCATATAGTTTTCAACAAATTAAAAAAATTTCAGAGCCGGAGTGGTTTTCCCAAATTAGAACAGCTCTGATTTTAGAACGAACGTAAAAGAATATTCCAGGAATAAAAAAAGTGAAAGAATAGTATTCTGCTTCTAATCAAAAAAACTTTCTACCTCTTTGTAGCCCACATAAAGCAATAGATAAAAAAAATTTGAAACCATTCCTTATATTTGTTATTCTTCTCAGCGTAAAATGTTCTTCTGCAATATAAAACATGTACTCTTCTAAGTTCTGTTTGTTACGACGTAAAACACAAACTGTCCCAGAAGCCACGAGTAACTGTATTCTTTGCGGACTGGTAACATTTCCATTCGGGTTGTAAAGCTTCAGTTATCGGTATAGGACTTTCTGCGGTTCTGTTGATAGTGCTAATTTCTTCCTAGTCCAGTTCCAAATTCTGATTCTATTTTCACATAAGGAGATGTGCGCTACAGTTTCTACAAGCCGACATTTGTTGCAGTATGGAGATGGTCTCAATTTGATTTTCCATAATCTTTCCCCTGAGGGTATGGTTTCGTTTACAACGTTGCACCATACGGCACTGACTGTAGTTGGTAGAATTTTATTGTTGATATTTTTCCAGACGTTCATCCAGTTTTTTGTAGGTTAATTTACCGGAATTGGTTTGTGAAGACGATGTCTGCTAATATAATCATAGACGCTTCTAGTGTTGGTTTGTGCTGGTGGAAGTTTTATACAGCTCCAATCGCCATAGTACTTTCGGACATAATCTAGGCTGGCATGCTACATTAACAGGAGCGTTCCTATCCACAGGATCTAACGAGAGGAACAGAAGTTTCGAGATGCCTGTCTTAGTGGCATGT
This sequence comes from Schistocerca piceifrons, assembly GCF_021461385.2. NCBI lineage: Eukaryota > Metazoa > Arthropoda > Insecta > Orthoptera > Acrididae > Schistocerca > Schistocerca piceifrons. Next base: position 782,070,994 of record NC_060149.1, on the reverse strand, counting down.
ATTTGTTTAAAAGCACGTCTGTAATTCCAAGTCCTCTGTTTTGCCTCTGCAAAGTCGCCGTGTGGAGGGATACTTTGAAGATATTTTGTTTCCACACATACCAAGAGGTTACAGCTAATATTTTATGAGTAGTGACCTGCAGTATCGGTAAGACTGCTGCGACATGATATATTATGCTAAGTATGTATGTATTTATAAAGTGAATTTTATGCAGTCGGTCTAACAATCGCATGTCATGGTCCTTCAACAAGGTTCCGATGACATTAAGCTTCCGCTCCCAATTGTTCGTGGCCATGCGCTTGGCATTCGCCCTTAAACTCAAGCCGAGATTGAATATCTCTTCATTTACATCTAACCAGTGTGCACCTGTTGCACTATCGTAAGAACCGAGATGCAGGTTCATTTGGCTACAAGAATGCATATGTTCCTCCAGCATGACGGGGCTCCTGCACATTCTAGTCGTCAGGTGACACATTATCCAAACCTAACATTTCCCGGAAGGTGGATCATTAGATATGGGCACTTTTCTTGGCCTTCTAGGTCCTCAGACATTATCTCTTTGGATTTTTGCCTGTGGGGATGGTTAAAGGCGAAGTCTACAAATAAAAAGTAAACCCAAGAGCCGATTTGATCGTTCGGGTTATGAATAGTGCAGCCCTCATAAAAGAACACAAAGACGACGTCAGTAGAGCTACACGTGGTGTTATCAAGAGAAGTCAACTGTGCATTGAAGTTGGTTGGTGGATTTTTGAAAATCAACTTTGAATGTCCTCATTTGCCTTTGCTTTGAGTTTGTTAGTGTTACGTACTAACAGCTGTATCTCTGTACTCAATAAAAAGTGGACGCATTTATATGGAATTTTTTTGTCTGTACTACCACCTGCTAAAATATCTACTAGTCCTCCTGAAACACCCTGTATATGGATATATGTGTGGTGTCTGTTTTTTCAGACATGTCCGAAAGAAAATGCTTCACGGCATTCTGCAACGACCTTCGATCTAGTTGCAGGGGCTGATACAGATTTCAGAGCTGCTTGGCTGTCTGAATAAAAGTAGATGCTACGATTTGTGTAGGGTCTACTCTAATTTTCCTCCGTGCACATGCTGACAGAAAAAAAACGTGTAATACTGTGGCCATCTTCCCTAAAGAGATTCTAGGTAGTACACCACACCTGGTACTTTTATCTGTTTTCAACCTGTCAGTAAACCACTATATTATGTCTCCTGCACGGTGTTGTGGTTCGCTTTTCCACTGCTACCTGCTTCCAACTGTTACATGGTAAAGTTTATTGAAACAGCTAGAAGTTATTGTGTAGTTAGTCAGCATTTCCCCAGTCATCGCCTTACTGATTTGGAATTCCGCATATTCTAACTATATCCAGTCATTTCCAATTTTTAGCCTTTATGTCCCTGCCGCTGCCTCCATTTTAAGCCACAGGTGTAAGGCGGGCATGTCTAGCATAATATCCATTCCAAGAGTGGATGTCCTGCTAATTCCATCTGTTTGTGAAAGCAGGCCAGTCTCTGCACTTCGCCAGACTCCCTAGCAACCACCTTCTGTTTGACTTTGTTCATATTATAGGCCAATAAATTATCATTGGTCTTTTTGCAGGGATGTATATCCAGTACGTACTGGGTTTAGACCTCAGTTTACCCTACAGCAGCTTCTAGTGCTTATAAGATTATCTTTCTCAGTGGAAAATATTCTTTATGTGAGGTGTTCATAATAGTTTTCCATCCAGGGCTACCTCTAGATACACTACAACCCTCTCTAAAGTTTCATCGAGAAACATAATTTTTCAGTATGTGTGCTGGACATGCTTCCCCATAAATAATACTACACCAATTTTCATGGGGCACGTCTTTAAATACTTTTCACAATGTTCAGTGCACATAGGTTTAACAGTACTAGCAAATTTTCTTACTGTGAAGAGATCGTCTACTTATTCTTTTCAAGGGTAGTCTCCCGCATTCAGCTCATCTATGAGTTCATTCACCACTAGGTTCTTCATCTCTAACCATTTACTCGAAGGTCGTATTACTCGACATCCAGGAAGATACAGAGAGCATCCAGAAGGGATAGTGCTTTTTCCACGTTCCCAACACATTGATGAAGTGTTACTTCACATGATCTGCTTCGCAAGTATTATGGAAATGTGGCAGTTCATAGATAAAATTATGTACTCACAACAACAAAAACTATGTCGGCAGAAAACAAAAACGTGGCATTATGAATTTGGCAGTACCTCAAGGATTTTCGCTTGGACACTAAGGGTTACTAAAAGAAGCAAGGCGAATTTTGCTAGAGCGTTGTCTTACGATTCCATAATTGAATTTGTATCTACCTGCTTGTAGTTCTGCTACAAAACAATGAAAAACCTGGCTTTTATTTAAATCTCATTTTGTTCGTTATAGTTCGTTGCACTTGTTCGTGGCGGACGTCCCATGACGCCCGTTGAAGTTCGTTATTGATCCATTCACTCAGTTTTTTTATTACAGAGGGCAGCTAACCCTCTGACCGAACACGCTGAGCTACCGTGCAGGCTGTTTTCGGTGAGGCTCGACAGGCGAACGGAGGCAGCATACACCTGACAGGCAAGCACGTTACCTAGGAGCTAGCAGACAGGCGTGGTTTCTTCCACTTACTTATTGACCCAGTAAGCGCTATGGCAGATAAACCGCAACATAAGAGGTGACAGTAGTTGTATTTCCCATGTAGAACGACTTTCGTGAACTCAAAAGGATTAACTGATATTCTTATGTCACTCAGTATTAAATTGAAATGACACGATAATATCAAGTGAATTTAGCAGGATAGTTCTGTGCTATCAAGGAAGTAAATCGTCGGTCACAGAGTTGCCAAACATATTCTGCGCTGTTGCCAAGTTTCAGTTATACCGCCAGCTGATGTGTTCTGTGAGTGACCTCGGAAGTGACTAATAGCTTCGTTTCGCAGTTGTGGGTGACAAGGGCCGCAAGATCCTCATTATATGTCAATGAGTGTTGTTCGCATTTCTGTAACTAGTTTTAGGGGCTAGAGTGCAATTACTTGTAATACATCGATGCACTGAATGCAAACTAAATGTCATAAATTAATAACTGTGACACTTATTTGTGTTTTACTGACTTAATCGGACCGAAACCTTGAAAGCGTATTTACCAGACGTGATTCACAGTTTTGGAGCTTCTCCAGTGGTTGAGTTGGCAATGTATATTTGCTGTACAATATTGTTATTGAGATCACTGTCATTGGCACATCCACCAGAAGACAGGCATGGCCTGGCTTATTGTTTTCAGCTTTCCTAACGGATATTCTGACTTTATTCGAAACATGAGGACTTAGGGTGAATTCGAACATTTCATATGGCGAAAATTTGATGTTTCCATTCTTCCAGCTCTGACATTCAAATAACAGTTACAATAAGCGGCAGAAAAGCGCCTGTGAATCAACAGATAATAATGTAATCATAATTTAGTGAAATATGACAGATGCCATCTGTCGTCTGATAATTGTGAAAAACTACTTTTATCATCTTCACAGCACCACAGTATGAACTCAAGGGTTTCATAGGATACCTATACTTAATTTCGTTGTGATCGTTTTCAATGACAGTACGGGAGGAGCAAAACCATCTGACTTGAAACATACTTTTCCAGCGGGATTTGAATCTTTGGCTACTGTTGCAGTAGCACATCCAGTGAGGTATCAAGAATGAGAGCAATCACTCAGTGCTATAGTATAGGCTAGGGCATAGAGAAGCAGGTTTCCGACAAAGTAAACGATGAGAGACACTGTCACTGTCACTTATTAAACAGGAATTGTTCAGAAAATGACAACTATATCTACTGAAATAAGTAGGTTGATGTAGCTCCAGTCTGGCACTATCAATGAGTTGCCAAACATTTTCCGAATAGCACTTAAGATAAAAATGTGTGTGTGTGTGTGTGTGTGTGTGTGTGTGTTCTTTCGGAAATTTCCGCAAGAACACACACTACGAATCGAAATAGACAGCTTTGTTAATCAATTAAAGATTGAAGGACGGTGTCCAGGCTGTCATGCGCATTAAAACAGAACAACGGCGTGAGATGAAAATTTGTGCCTGACCAGTTTTGAACCCGGGTTCGTAGTGCCTTTTCTTTCAGACATTTGCAAATATCCCCACTGCTGTAAGGGAAATAGTCTTTGTTGCATTTTTTCCATACCGTAATTAGCACAATAACATTAGCAGGAGTAATTCATGGAAGGAGACAGACTGTTGGACAAAAGAATGGACAGCTCCCTGATTTTTGCGTTTCCGATGGTGCCTACGATAAGAATCTGGTGTCATATTATGCTTCACAACCTTAAACTGTTTATTTTTTTACTTCATACTAAAACAAAAGTTATGATGCAAGAAGAGGAGATGACTGATATGCTTCTCAGGAACTTTAGTTTTTCGTGTTTATTTTCTCACTTCATACTAAAACAAGGGAGTTAATATGAGAAGAGGAAATGAAATATACGCTTCCAAGACATAATATTTCCTTGTGTGCTACTACTGCATACATGAAAGCCTGCAGTTAATTTTTGTATGTTGGATAAATTTTGATATCACCTCACATTCCTTTGTGAGAAGGTTCCTATTTTCTTGGGATTCAAATAGAGTGGACATTTTATAACTGGTTAATATTCTGATGACTAATGACATGATACCCGTTGCAATTGCTCCATGGCACCAGTGAGTAGAGTCTCACGTTGGTTACTATAAGAACACGCAGGCAGTGATATCCGCTCACTGCAGTCAGAGCCAAGGTGATTTCCTTCTGTTTATGGCGAAGCGTCTGCTGCAGTGTCCACGCTCAGGCAACACAAACAAATCGCGGCGGCATTGGGCACTGCTAATCGGTGCACTTGTCGCGAACCTCGACAACAAGAGCGCACTGTGTCTGCTAATGATACTATGGAGTTAATACATCTTACTTAACGTAATATGCAGGTCGTGGGTTGGGTAAAAATTCAGTTTGTAACTTCCAAACGCATTTAAATACTTTACAGTCATATTTGAAGCAATATATATTGTTGGTTGTCTCTCTAATGTTAAAAGTATTTGATTCAGATTGTGCGTGAACACGAAAAACACACACACACACACACACACACACACACACACACACACACACACTCTCTCTCTCCTTGATTCCAGTGAGGGTGACGACTACTGTGTGTTGAACAACACATGCGCCAGTCAATTCCTCAGTTGGCGTCGAATGGATGAGATTTTTCAATTACCTTGCATTGCAAGAATTGTAAGGAGGAGACTGAAAGTATATGGACTTGTATCTAAAGAGCTGCAACAAAGCGAAGCTTGACCGACTATCAGATAATTGTCCACATGGGTTTTGTGGACGAGTATACTTTTAGTAACCAACCCACCCACGATCATTACGTACGATTTCTCGAAGGCGTAGGGGCATTGATTTCAACCCTGAACAGCTACTCAATCAGTTGAACCCAAAATCCATGCACATCTGAGTGAAAATCACCGCTACTCTGGTCACCGTCTGTTAGCTCAATGAGCTCGGCTTCAACACCCTCTGGTCCTGTCCGGTCCTAGTATCACCCAAGCCAAACTGACGAAACACAAGCAAACATAAACTGTTCAAGCAAAGTCAACTTTACCTCAGGTGGTACACAACCTGGCTGTCGACAGGCGGCAGTTGGATTTTTGGATTCTGGGGAGTCCAGGTTAGCACGGCAGAGAATATCGAAGATCTCTGGTAAATTTCCCTACAAGCAGAAAACATGCATTTGAAAACTAAACATCGATACATTGATCCAAGCACAAATACTAAATAATCTCGCAAAAGAAATCGACCAACAAAAAATTCTCATCCTTACTCTTCACGAACCACGACTAACTGACAGCGAAACCTTGCATTACGGAAACCATTGCATCTTCAAGAGCAAAATACAACAAAAGGTAGTGAAAGGCATACCAATCTTTGGCATTGCTTTTCTCGAACACAGATCTATTATTATCTCTACCAAAGAAATCACACACATCAACAATCGACTTATGACTATGCTCATTCAGAGCCCCAGTGAAATATACACTCATCAATGCACATGCCCCCACCAACATTGAAAATAAGAGAAACACCAAAAATGTCGAAAAATTCTGACACACTCGAAAATACTATGAGCAAAATTCACCAAGATGACGTGAAAATACTAATGGGAGACTTCAACTCTCTATTTGGAACAGAAAAAACCTGTAGAAAAATCATTGGTACAAATTCAACATACCGAAACGCTTAGACCAACGGCACATGTCTGACTGACATTTGCCAACAATTCAACCACAAAAGGATGTCTTCCCACTTTAGGAAAAAACCAGTTCCTAGGCAACATGCTTGGCTACCAGGTGCAAGCTGCTTTCGTTCGCCTTTCGAGACTCGCTGAAAGCCAGATTTTTAAATCTTTTGTGGCAGAGCTACAAGCAGGCAGATACAAACTCAATAAGGAATCGTAAGATAACGCTCGAGCAAAATTCGTCTTGCTACTTACAGTAACCCTTAGTGTCAGAGCGAAAACCTTACGGTACTGCCAATTTCATAATGCCACTTTTGTTTTCTGCCGAGATATTTTTTGTTGTTGTGAATACATAATTTTATCGTTGAAATGCCATATTTTCATAACACTTGCGAATGATACAGGAAATGAAGTAAATACAGATCTTTTCAAAGTCAAAAGTCGGTAATATCCAACTAATTTGTGTTAAAATAGGCTCAATCGTCTCACAGACACTTAATGCTTTATTATGATAGACTGCCATTGTGATGTTTCTGTAGTAAGCTGAATTTAATTTGTATTAGTGCAGTGAATATTTTAATTGCATTTTCCATTAGTTTATTAATCACAACAGTAATCATCAAAGAGAAAATAATCAGCAGCTGAATTTTCTTTCATGGTATCTAAAACAATCTGACAATCCTAAAGTTGTTTACAAATTCTACGCCTGTAGAAACCCACTGGTTCTAACGATGTCATTAAACCAGTGTAGTTTTAAGAGTATTTTCGTCTAGAAATGAATTGCCTTGACGGTTGATCAATCAAGAGTGGGAAAGGTAAAATTTTACCAATGTATGACGATAGGGACAAGTGCTTGAGAGAGGACTTCCCTATCAATACAAGTGCCTGAGAGACGACTTTCCTATCAATCTCCTGGATAGTTTTGTTTCTCAAATCAACAGAGTCAGTTATCATGCAGTAGCATAGGTGATGAAGTTTTGTTGCTCGATTTTCTTACACTGCGACCGAAAGGTGTCTCAGTTGTTGACAACAAATTCCAGCTGTGTTTCACACACCCCTTGGGGCAGAATTCGTAGTCCAAAACACACGTTTGGAGCTATCAGATGTAAAATATTATGTTCACACTACTCTTTGCTCTAGTCTACATCTTTTGGTGGGGCTCAGCCTTTCATTTCTTCTTAGGAAGTTAATGATAAGGGCATCATAACACGTCACCAGTAACAGTACTGCATAGGAATGCTCAATGAGCGACCTGATGACGTTCAATAATAGTCACTCCGTTGATTTTTGTTGTTTCAAATTAGAGCATGCAGTATTCCTACACCAGGCTTCTGAACATTGCCTGTTGAATGCAAATATCGCATGATGGTAAAATGGTAATCTGTCACATATATCAGTAGTCGAGACTTCCTTAATGTGGAAAATCATTCATGCCAGAACGATCTTTGTTGAAACAAGAATATCTTTTCCTGGCGTATTTTTCCCAAAAGCACTCACTCCGCACACAGTTCAAATCTTTCTAGCTGCCTCCTGTACATTCACCCCTCTGTTATACCAAAAGTAAACGTTGTGTTGCAGATGTTACACCTTTTTCCACTTGCGACTCAATTTTACAATGTTTACTGTAGTTCGTGATTTTCAAGTATGCAAAATCCAATGCTTAACTGCAAGATGATAACTAGAACTTCAAATTCGAAAATGGTATTGATACATACACTGACAGCGTGGCGCCACCTTCACATGGGCGGCGCCGGATTTCAGGCGGCGGGTGGCATCTGGCCGGTGGCCGGTAGCCGCTGCAGCGCGAGGAAACGCTCGAGCGTAAGCTGTTATGATCGCGACGCAGCCACGAGCTGTACTGCGGAATTGTTTCTGGAATACTTGTTACTGCGGGTGGGTAGAATGTTAAGCGAATTGTCTTTGATGTTCAATCAGACTCATAACTTTAGACCGAAATGTGGTAAAAATAAAATCTGTTGGACGCGAACATGCGACTGTAAGTTTAGAATGCACGACGATTACCACAAGACCACAGGCTCACTCCAGCCATATTAGCTCAGAAGTAGACAACACTTCGTCCTAACACTTCCGCATCTTACAGTGTTGTCAGATTGTGCAGACGGCCGGACTTAGAGTTGTCAGGGGCGGTCAGTTTTAATGTCCACCTGAAGTGAATGACTCGGACTTAGTCTTTGTGGTGGCAGTTTTTATGTCTAAGACTGTACCAAAACCCTGATGAAAACAAAGATGCCTTAGCTACTATGTAAACATATGTATATATGAATCAGAGTAATATATAAGAGTGGGAAAAATCATATGACTGAGTAAGACATGAACCTCAAGATAAATTCAAAGCTCGATTTTCACTAATTTTTACATTCGTTGTCTTTTTGTGAGATATATGGAGGAGGAAGTGATATATTGGTTGACTCAGCTGAAGAAAAACTGATATAAACCTGAAAATTACAACATATCTCTGTTGTAAACTCATCATAATTTTTGAAATAAATTGAAGTACTTTACAAACACAAGACTAAAAGACAGAATTTTATGGAGCTATAATAAGCAATGAAATTCAGAGGAAATTAGCAAATGATGACAAATGTTTTTTGTGAAAAAGGACTTCCACAAGTGGCAGCATATGCTTCAAATGCATCTGATCAAGTCACCAATAAAAAAAATTGTATCTTGTCTGGTTTGTGTTCAAGTCACCTCAGCATTTATATATATATATATATATATATATAAAAAAAATAAAATACAAAAAAAAAAAAAAATAATCAGTGTTGGGTGCCAACCAGTGAGAAGAGAGAGATAGAGCTTCAGTAAGTTTAAATTAAAAATAATTATTTAAGTGAAAACTTTTTAATACAACACAGTTTTAAAATGAACTATAATGCATTAAATAATTTCTTCTAGTGCCATACATATTCCTAACACCATACAGATAGTGCTGAAAATAGTACTTGTGAATTTTTAATAGCTATGAGAATACTTGTATAATTTAAATGGAAAATGTGGGACATGTGCAATAGGTAATTGATACATGAATAGTTCACATAAATTGCTAACAATTTTATTGCACTTTAAGAATTTGTCGGTAATTTTACTCAATGACATTTAATCTCTACGTTCCTTACTATTATCTTATGTATGCACCCAACATTTTTCATTTTCAATTTTCAAGTATTTTTATAGCTATTAAAAATTCACAAGTAGAAATTTTCAGGTTTATCTGTATGGCATCAGGAGTCTGTATGGGGTTAGGAGAGATTGACACTTTTTTGTCAGTTTTAAAGACATGTTATGTTAAAAAGTTTTTTACTTAAGTAGTTATTTTCTGTCTTTTAGTCTTGTGTTTGTAAAGTACTTCAATTTATTTCAAAAATTATGATGAGTTTACAACAGAGATATGTTGTAATTTTCAGGTTTATATCAGTTTTTCTTCAGCTGAGTCAACCAATATATCACTTCCTCCTCCATATATCTCACAAAAAGACAATGAATGTAAAAATTAGTGAAAATCGAGCTGACACGGAAGGTTAGAAGTAATCGTTCTTAACTGCCAAACATTCACAACTGGAATAAGAAAACGGGGAAATAACAGTGGTACACAAAGTATTCTCCACTTCACACCAGTAAAAAAAGCGAGTTAATATTGCATTGTCATTCAGTTCTTATGTAAGTTGGAAGTTTCAAGTCTTTACCTTATTTGGAAGTTTAAAACCAGCAAAATTCGTACCGAACAGACAGACCGAAAAACAAAGTACCCACCGACACACTCCAAGTCTCAGTGTCATCCAGTTCTGAGCTATGTTGAAAGTTTCAAGTGTCTGGCTTATTGAGAAGTTAGTTTAAAATCAACTGCAAAATTTGTACCGAACAAACAGGCAAGAAACTGACATAACAAAAAGTCTTAAAAAAGGATTGTTCATTTATATATACATAAATTTACAGTTCAGCACCAGATATTAAACTTCTGAAACCAAACAAAAACTGATATTTAATGCCGCAAGTGCAAAAATTCCTATTTAAGTAAGTAAATACACATATTTTGAAAATATTTTTAGAAATATAATTTTTATTCACATCTCCTTGTGATACAAAACTTTATTTGTTTGTAAAAAAAATTGTCAGTCCTTGTCATGGTTCATGTTTAACTGAAAGGGCTGAAGAAATATGTAAATAAAATCACTAAAAACTGGAGATTGAGTGAAACATTCATATAACTGTCATAACCAACAGAGGTCTGAGTCAGTCATTTGTCTCTTATTGAATGAAACCACTCAAACACAATGGGTGAGTGAAAACAGTCATATAGCTGACTGAAAACACCAACTGAATGAAAAAACAAATGACTGGCCAATCGGTTGTTAAAAACAGTTGGTTGTCCCATCTCTACCTCCAACACCCTTGTCAGGAAATTTTAGTAGTATGCTCCTGTGATTGTTTATCCCTTATGAGCATAATCCATTAGTGCCACACTGTATCAGTCCCAAGAAACACTTTGCATCACCTTGTGTAACGATGGTTGGGTCTCTATCCTTTCTCAGAGTTTTATCCACAGGCTTCCACTGCTTACTTTGCTCCTGTCTATTGTAGTTGTAAAGGTACAGTCAGTACTTGTCCATTGTGATTCAGCAGTTTAAAAAATCATCAAGATTGGTGTGCTAGCTGCAGCATTGTTTGGCGGGTAGGCTTCTTGAATTGCGTGTGAGCTGTTCATGGAATCCGTGTACAGCAACCTGTTTAAAGTTCAAAAGTCGTGCAATATGTGGAAGTTGGTCTGTGACTGATTTCCAATTTTTCCATTATCACCTTTAATGTGTTTCACTAGTCTTCGTTCATAGCTAAGTGGTCAGTGCATTTGACTGCTGTGCAGGGGACCTGGGTTCAATTCCCAGTACTGCCAGGGCTCTTTCCTAGGTGAGCAGACTGATACAGTGCACGTACCCTCGTGAGGCCAACTGAGAAGCTATTTGACCGATTACTAACAGTTCTGAGTTTGAGAAACCTGATGATAACTGGGAGAGTAGTGTGCTGCACGGTGGTTGGTCAGGTCAGATTGGCCCATCTAGGACCAGAATGCAGTACTCTTCATTTTTACTATTTTTTATACTACTATTTGAGTCCAGCTCTCTTGCAGTTCATGTTTCTTCACACAGAGATGTTTTGCCACTTCCTTGGTTAGTCAGACTCATTTGACCACACTGGAAGCATCTGCACCATCTATCTTTTGTACTGTAGGACGATGCATTATTGCTATACACTTCCATCATCTCAGTATTGATTATTGCAGTGTTGTTGCCTTTCAAATGTAGAAAAAAAATTACCACACAATACCCTACTTTATCAATGGTCTCCACCATTTGCTTTTGGCTCCTCTAGCAGCATGCTATGGTATTGTGGCATTTGGATTTCAGTGTGTACCAAGACTTCAGACATATACGAAAAATTTAGAGAGTGCAGTCATTGTCTGTGGGGGAACAATGACCATTAGAAATGAAAATTGCAGAGCAGCTACAAATCATATGTAACTTTTTATTTATTTTGGCACGTTTCACTCGACAGACCTAAACATCTTTAGAAATCAAGTAGCTGAGAACCACATGTTACAAAAATAATACTGTGTATTATTGTATGATGGTGGCACTGTACATGGACTGGTATTTGTAATTGGTGGCCTTTGGCTACATAATTTCTGAAGCTACTTGTATTAGTCGAGTGAAACATGTCAGTATAAAGAAAACATTACATGTGACTTGGGGCTGACTTGCAATTGAAATTGAACAAAAAATTTACTATATATTGGAGATTTGGATCAAGCTCAGTAAATCTCTTAATTCACACAGGCCAGTGAAAATTCTCATGTGCATATTTCAGCAAAAAAAGACACAGAGAAAATCAGTATTTATATTATAAAAGTAAGTGTACAATGCGCATGCCACTAAAACTCAGAAGTGAATCGTGGTACGATCAAGGGAGTTATATGGTGTGGTGGTTCTCTATCCCCAACCCATTAAGGTTCATGTTGTTACCCGGAGGTGTGCTTTTGAAGATATAAGGGCTGGGATGTTTCACTGTCTAGAAATTTCGAGAACATTCCAGAGTATTCAAAAACATTCCACATCATTCGAGAGCATTCCATAACATTCCAGAATGTTCTGGAATGTTTGGGAATAATCTGGAACATTCAGGAAGAGTAGAAAATGTTCAGAAACATCCTGGAACATTCTAAATCATTGTGGAACATTCCAGAACACACTCAGATGTTGTGGAACGTGCTGGAACATTAAAGACTATTCGAAGCCTTTCTGGAATTCTCCACTGGTGGGGCTCCCCATTGATAGGGGTGTATAAAGCAATACCTGTTGTGGGTTCAAACATCAGTTTCCTATCAGTCGCAAAGGGAGGAACCAAAAAAGTAATGCATTGAGTGAATAAAGACAAACAGTGAAGTGTGAGTAGTCAAAGTAATAAAGAGAATAGTAATAAAGAGAAAAGTAATAAAGAGAATATAAATCAAAAATAAACCGTGGAAAGTGTGTAAAGTGTACTTAGTGTATTTATTAATAAAAAGGTTATTTGATTTATATTTTAGACAGTGCCCAAACATAAAAGAGGAGGAGACCTTACCAATTCTGAAGCAAAATGATGAAAACAAAAAGAATAGTGAAAAAATGAAATAGACAAAGAGCACGAAGCACGTTTAAGTTCCCAACAAATGAGAATGAACACTATTAGAAGCAGAGAAACTGAAGAACAATGAAATGAACAGATTAAAGACTCAAGAATTGTGACACTATCTTATAATAAAAGACTGCAAACTCAAATAAGCCACGCAAATATCACCTTACGAGAAACACCTTGAAAAGATCACCCTACAAGAAGTGCGGACCTAATAAATGAAGCATTTCACGTAACAAGTATTATAAATGTTTAGAATATGTTTTCAATAAAAATTTTTACCTATTATACTTTATAAAGAGTTTATACTTTTATTACAACTACCACACAATCTCATACCATCTACCTGAGTGAAACAGGGTACCTCAGCTAGTCTGTAAATAAATATAGTTGGAAAACGTTGACATACAAGGAAAAGCACAAATGTGAAAGTGATTTAACGAAGCAGGCCTAATTTCTTGTTATTCATCTCTCCATGTTGAGCAATGTAGCAACTCTGAATTGTGATATCGATGTTCACCCTAGCATCCAATCTCGGCAAGTGAGCAAAAATTTTAAGTATATCATTAACACAAAATAAACCAACCTCAAAAATAATAATAATGACCCTATGAAAAATTTCATAGGGTTATAATTTATGCTGGTACGAATTCTATCCGAAGCAGGAGCCAGATAGAAATAATAAACAAAATGCAAAATATAATTTGCTCAGCCAAAAGTGTGTACACAAGCTCATGTTTGGTAATCAGTGGAATATTACACACAAATTCATTGAGTAATGCTTACTCAGATGAAATAAACAATAGCATTTGGGAACAGTGCCACAAACTTGGAGCAGTATTCATAGACCCTAATAAATTTATAAGTTACAAATATCTGGGAAGAGATGGTGTGCACTTAAATAGACTAGATACAATGACTTTTAGTGAAATTCTTCTGGAAATATGTAAAATAATAAAAAATAAGGGAAACTGATATGGTCCGAAGGGTTTGATAACTCAAAAATGTCTTTTGGGGGGGAAACACAAAATTTAGTAGTAGTAAATTAACAGTTGTTCACCAAAATATTCAGTGTTTAACAAATAAAGTGCAACAGCTAGACGTTGATCCAGAGCATATAGATAGCTGTGTTTTTGTATCACATAACATTGGTGAAGAGAGTCGCAAATTAATCATGTGCTCTTAAAGTATCACAATTTAGCATGTGCATACAACAGAACATCTACAAGGTGTGAAGGTGGTTGTATTTATGAGAAACAAAGTTAACAATTATGAGACACAAAATTAACAGTGTAGGAAAAGATAGATTGCTACTTACCATAAAGAATGTAAGTGTCCTGTAATTGTGGCTGTCTGCAACTTGCCATGTCTTCTTTGTGGTAAATAGCAATCTGTCTTCCCCTGCACTGTTGATATTACTGCCTGGAGTTTCCATTGTTTGAGAAACAAAATTACCCTTTTAATGTCAGAAATAATCTGTGTGCAGTCAGTGAAGAGAAACATTTTGGGTTGGCAGCAGTACAATTAAGGGGCCAATATGAGTGTAGAAAACTTACTATTCTATGTTTATATAGATCTCCTAGTGGAGATACGAATATGGTTTTTATCTAAACTAAATAAAGTTCTTGAAATGACAGAAACACCAAAGGGCAACATCCTCATATGTGGAGACCTAAATATAAATACAGTGAATTCTAATGCTACCTGTGACTTATTATTAAGAAGCATTGCTCAGTTTCAATTTAGTGTCAGTAGTTAACAGTGCAACAAAAATAACAAACCAGTCAATTATAACTGTTGACTATGTATTAATAGATTTAGACAAAGAAAACTGTAGTGTGGGTATAGCAGATCTAGGATTATCTGACCACTTCAGTCAAATTCTAAATATGAAAGTGGCTACAGTGAAAACAAAGCAAATTCGTATCTGCAGATGAATATTTTCTAAACCAAAACAGCACAAGTTTGTCAAGAGCACATCAAGCATGGGGAGTAGTATACACAGAAGTAGATACAAATGAAAAATTCAAAAAAATAAATGATTCTGTGCAAACTACAATTTGAAGAGACTTTTTGTAAAGTATTATGTCCATAATCAAAGTGGAACAAAATGTATAGGTGACATAGGTATTTTAAAAAATCGCCCCAAACACTGAAGTATCTCAGTTTCATAAAGACAGCCAGTCTAATCCATCTTTCTCACACTTCTATAAACAGTATAGGCAAACATACAGGAAAGTGTTGCTTGCAGCAAAGTGGTCTCATAATTCCAAACTGATACTATCTGCAAAAAAACAAAAACAAACCAGTATGGAAGATTGTAAAGCTGGAAATTGGTAGCAGAATGATGAATCAGTTAAACATAAAAATAGAAGACAAATGGTCTCTAGTATAAAAGGTTTGCCGGCCGCGGTGGCCGAGCGGTTCTATGTGCTTCAGTCCAGAACCGCGCGATCACTACGGTCGCAGGTTCGAATTGTGCCTCGGGCATGGATGTGTGTGATGTCCTTAGGTTAGTTAGGTTCAAGTAGTTCTCAGTTCTAAGGGGCTGATGACCTCAGATGTTAAGTCCCATACTGCTCAGAGCCATTTGAACCAAAAGGTTTGGCAAACTATATAAACAACTACTTTAGCAGCATGAAAACAAAATTACTGTAAATATATCAAACAGCCCCTTATGTCAAAAACGTAAATAAATGCATACGACATTGAGTGCCATTAGTGCCTACAACAAAGGATGAAGTATACAAAACAGTTTGTAAACCAAAAATTAAAATTTCAGCAGGTTTGGATGAAGTACCAAGTTATCTGATTAAGGATTGTATTGAGAGCCTAATATCACCGTTAGTCAGGGTTGCTTTCCTGACTACTTAAAATAAGCTAAATTACTGCCTCTCTTCACAAAGGATGACACTGAAAATACTAAAAATTATTTTGCAACAATAATAGAAACTGTTGTGAAAGATAGACTTATGAACTATTTAAATAAACCTAAACTCCTTCCAATCACCAGTTTGATTTTCAGTCAAGGAAAGGCACTGGATCAGCAACAGCGTATCTCACAAAACAAGTCCTAGAATCATTGGATAAAGGGAACTGTACAAAAGATATATCTCTCAATCTAACTGAAGTGTTTGACACAGTGGACCATACACAACATACTTCTGACCCTAAATATATAAACAGAGGCATACTGCAGGGTAATGTGCTTGGTCCAGTACTGCTCCTAATATACACTGAATATTTCCCACAAAGTATCAAGCACGGGCAAACAGCGTTGTTTGCAGATGCCTCTAACATACTGATCACTGTCAAGTTGTCAAATGTAGTAAGAGAGAAAGCTGAAGAAATGCTTAGCAGTAGATATAAGTGGACAACAAACAATAAAGTCACATTTCATGTAAAGAAAACAAGTACTGTGAACTTCTACTTAAACAAAAAACCAGATCACAATAACCTGAAAATAAATAATGGACACTCACAATGTATACAAAGATACTTTCCCCTCCAAATTCTTTTATCAGTATGCAATATTTCATGTAACATATCATTATATTTTGCTTGTTTTCATTCTGTTATTAGCCATGGCATATATTTTGGGGGAGTGAATAGGAAAAACATTCAAGCTATATTAACGCTGCAGAAAAGGTCAATGTGTATAATGACCCACAGTGGCAGTATGGCTCGCTGTATCAAACTTGCTGGAAATCTTAACTGTTCCTTGTGAATATATTTTTTGGTGTTATGTATGTAAAGATATATTGACTACTATGTTAAAAATTGTTTAGTGCATGATTATGAAACAGCTGTAATTTTCATCTGGACAGAACAAAAATAATGTTAAAACTCAGCAGAATTTATTGTACAGTGCCATAGAATTGTATACTAAGTTTCCATAACATATAAAACTAAAAGATTATTTACAAAATAAAACTTTTTATATGGTGATGTAATACCTGAATTAAAACAGGTTACATAATATAAGAAGTGCTTTATTATAATATATATAGAAATCATGGGCATTTAAGACTAAAAAACACATGTAATTAGATTAAAAGAAAATTCATTGTCAGTTGTTATGTAAGAAATTAATTTTAAGCTATTGATTTTTTCAGTGTTTTCAATGACCAAATCCATACAATGTAAATTGTTTTTGATATTAGTGAAGAAAACAAACAGACAAACCAAACTAATGATCATTAAGCTGCTATGTGGATTTGATCTAGGTCTGGGTTGTGAACTAGTGTATTAAGTATTCATCTGTATGGGTGGGTCAAAGACTTCACAAATAAGTGTACTAAAGTATTTTTTATATTTCGGGATAAGAGAGAAAATGAGAAAGACTTGTACTTCCTCCCAAAATGAAATTGGATACATTTAAGCATTATCTGCATCAAATCGCAAATGAAATCGTGGACGAGAGACAGTGGAAAAGCTAGGAATTAATGACCAAACTATGGGTAACAGAAATGTAGAAAATGACATGAAGAAGACAAAACTCTGCCTTCAGCAGTTAACAACAAAAGAATGATTAGTTAAAGGGTCATCAGAGAGAAACCTACTTCCTTTTCTGAAGGAAAAATATAGGACTCTCTCAGGAAAGATGCATTCTTTGACATAAAACCTTCCCAGTGACTGACCACCACAGAGTCTAAGTCACCTCCGATTGTGATGTGGGACAAATAACATGGGCACACTGACAATTCTCTAAGTCTGGCTGTCTGCACAGACTGGCAACACTATTGGCTATGGCAGTATCTGAAGGCAGTTTTGTCTTTTGTTTGAGCTTTTATACGACGTCTAGACCTGTGGTGTAGTGCTAATCCACGTGTCGTCTAAATGCAACTGGCGAGTGAGACCACTAATTGCTTAAATTTTTATAGTGCCTTTTGTCTGAATATGGAGGTCTTGAGTGTAAGGGTTGCACAGCCAGAACATACTTCACTTTCTGACACATTGATAACACCAGTTCCATCCAATAACATTTTTGTGACACAGTTGTTGGCAAAGTGACTACCTTTTAACAATGGATGCACGAGAACCCTTTGGGACCCATTGGCTGGGAAGCGGTAGTGGCTGCAGTCACAGCCCAGCATTTCGTCACCTGTGAAAAGGGCCAAATACATTGAGTATTGTATTACATTTAATGTGCAAGGTGTAGGTAGGACTCAAAATCAATTATATAGTTTGTGATTCAATCAGAATACCTCATTATATAGTTTAATGTTATTGTCAATTATTTATATCTCATTTCTTTTCCTTTTAGGAGTGATTCTTCATGCAATATTTTCATCAGGAATTCATTGTAGCATGTTGGGCTCACTGGAGGATGAGTGAATGATGGTGAGAGACTGTAGCACCTGGGGCAAACACTGTTAACAGTTATGAAGAACTTATTGATCTCAGTACATGGCATAGTGAGGCAGGCAAGCCCCTGCTGGTTGATCTTGGCTAGGGACAATGAACGGGTGGCAGCTTCTGCCTGACACCTTGCATTTCTGAGACCAGCAGCCTGTGTAGGTTACGGTATGGCCCCTTGCCTCTGCACGCAACTGAGCTTGCGGCATGAGGATACTGATATACACTGCTTCCCTCGGCGTCACGTAGGCCTCGTGGCCCCTCACCCTACTGGTGTCACCGCAACGGAATGTGAAGACAGTTGTATGCTGGGTACAACTCGCTATCCTCGGACAGTAGTTAGGTGGCACTGATGTTGTTTCACTGAAACCAGGCACCTTGTCACCTTTGTGAAAACAAGAGACATGCTCTGGTGTGGTGATACCACCGCATTTGCTACACAGTTACGGCTGTGCAACTCCACTTACCACAGAGCTTGGCTATCCTCACTGTACAATCCTCTGGCACATCTGTTATTGTTACCCACATGTCACTAAACTTGCACCTACCAACCTGTGGCTCTTAAAGCAACGCTCTATGGCACTTCCCTACTACTTTTCGGTACTTTTGTTGAAGTCTTAATAATTTTACAACCAAAGACTGGGTCACAGCAGTACAGCATGATTTCATGATGCCACAGTAACTGGGCTGTAGTGTGTTTTACTTTCATTATTTGATTCCTTATGATAAATATGTGTGATAACCTGTTTGAATACCTTTCAGTGCATACTCTGTAGCAAGACAGGCACACTACACAGTTTGAGGTCCATGTATGGATTCATAGAGAACTTAACATTGAAAGTGATACTGGTATTTAAAGTATTCAGTTAGAGTTAAAATGATATCATTGCTCGTTTTTGAAGCTATCCAGGAAGAAAGGTGCCAATGCTGGTGTAGGCGAACATCTGTAGGGGTGCTTAATTAGTGTTACTGAGATTTAGCACAGGAGGACAATATTAATCAGTATGTTCACTTCATGACTAATCCCTTGATATGTGGGTCCTACATGCCAATCAAAACTCAAACTAGTCACATCAGTGGTAGAGTTACAGGTCTTCAGAGACTCTTGTACAGTGATGCATCATGGTATTCATAAAGCAGACATCTGTGATAATTAACAGGGCTTAATGAGTCATGCTTACGAGAAGACTAAATTTGTAAAAATTTTCTTCATATGTTGTTAAAGAATTTTTTCTAGCATAAATATAAACTTTGGGTACATTTGTCTACACCACAATGCACTGACAATTTACACTGACCTCCTGTTGCAAGACATGTGCAGAACCAATGACCAGATGACTCACTGCTGGGAGCAGGTACCTCTTATTGCAATACTGGTCGCTGAGTCTCGTAACTAGGGACCAGAAAATGTAGCATCTATTTTTGGGAAAATTCACTTCTGCTGTGTTTTGATCAGATGCACTAATGTAAAAGTTTGTCCCGCTACATGAGTGAAGATGAACAAACCCTTAGTGCTTTGAAACAGACTTTTAAAAAATGTGCTGATTGGAAACTTTCTGACTGAACTGTTTGCTTTTGTAAAGTCTTCAACACTTTTTTGTTCAAAAATTGATTGTATTTTCTTCATATTGCAGTATTTAAGATTTCAAGAATGATTGTTGTGTTGAAAAGCAGCAGCATTTTCCTGCCAGTGAAGTGAATGTGTCACCAAATCAAGGTGTTTCTGTATATTACTAGTATTTTTTCCTCCCAATTCGATGATTAAAAAAATTAGCAGATTATTAATTTCAACCTTTTGTGGGCATTCATAGCTGTGTGACTGATGCTTGACAATGCTATAGATTGAACTGACAAGGTACTTGGGATGGAAGTAAAATCGAACGTACGGTTTTTTATGTCAGGGGAAAGATTTTGGCATAGTTGAAAAAAGCTACAGATTTCATTTTCCAGCCATTATAGCACAGAGTGCGAGCACTATATGCTACAGTGGCAGATGGCCGTGAGTGTAAACAAACCAAAATTCTGACTGCCAGACAGGAGAGGAGCAGTGTAGGGAAACAAGCCCTGCATCCTTTTTGTAGGGCCCGTTCTACAGCAGAACTGCCACATTGCTACAGGGATTGACAATCTCTTTTGGTGCTGTAAGGGTGGTAATTGAAATCCATGATAGACCAGGATTAGTCGCTTCACTTATTTCAAAATTAAGGAAGAAAACAATGAGCAACGCACAAACAAGGCATTCGGGGATGGCTGCTGTGCAGTTGCTTGTTGAGTTTAGCAGAGTATTGTTAACAGCGTAGTTCAGGCTCAAACTCTAGCGGTATTCGCTGTGACCACAGATCAAAACATCTACCATGTAATTTGCCATGTTAAAAGTGTCCATATTATACCATCTTTTCAACTTTAGCAAAGAAACAGATGCACTCATTTCTTTCCTGTAAAATACTTATTCTCACAGCTGATTACTACTGCATAGCATTATGCGGCGTGTATTTTAAAAAGATCATTCAACCTTACATAGTTGGCATGGCCACAAATCATTGAGCATATTGATACATCATTGCGTTTTTACTTTGCAGACATGTTCTTACACACATTATCTTTCCAAATTGGGCCTGCACATGAGGTACAATACTAATAACTGAAAATTGGTTACATTTTTGATATTTATATGCAGAAAATAAAGCTATTTCAAACTACCTCAGATAAAATAATTCCTGTGGATACAGTTTTCTATGAAATAGGGTCTATCAAATAGTCTCACATTTTGAGGCAGAATACACGTTTTAACAGGTTGTGGATTCCTACACAGACTACTGTAAATCATGTAGCCGAAAGGTGCCCAGTTGTGTGTCACAGTACTTTAATTTCACTGTTCACAACCCCCCAATACTACATAGTTATATGGCCAGTGCACTAATGTTTAAACTTTCCACAAGCCTTATTAATAGTTTGCAGGCAAAACTCCACAGCCTGCTATGATAGTTTACTGTTGAACAGCTACCAGCAGTAAAACCTAACCACAAAGTTCACAGTTCTTGAAGAATAATCAGGTACGTATGGAGCACACTGTCACTGTTTTTACACACGGCCTAATTGTTTAACACTTATTTCACAGTTAAATTGAAGCATTGTTGTTGTTCTAACCAGCACAAGTTACTCGTCAGTAACTCGGCCGTGGAATGACTGTCTCGTGACCAAGAATCGGGCCCTTATATATCATCACAGTAATCGGTACTGAAACTACACATTATTCGAAGTTAAATTTACAGAAATTACAATTAAAACTTAACTTATTAAATTAACTGAATACATCAAAAAATTGGTTCTTTTTTAGCAGTTTCTTCTACTGTGAGGGTTATGCCAAATTATTTGTTTAAATTGTGAAATTAATAAACATAGTTATATAAACAATTGTCCGCTGCTCGTGGTCTCGAAGTAGTGTTCTCGCCTCCCGATCACGAGGTCCTGGGTTTCATTCCTGGTGGGGTCAGGGATTTTTCCTGCCTAGAGATGACTAGGTGTTGTGTTATCTTCATCATCATCATCATCATCATCATCATTCATCCCCATTACGGTCGGAGGAAGGCAATGGCAAACCACCTCCACTAGGACCTTGCCTAGCATGGCGATCCGGGTCTCCTGCGTTGTTTCCCTAAGCTCCGTCACGGAGTATGAACTTCATCATCATCATATAAACAATACTTTTGACAAAACTGTTAATTACTTTGGAATTAATGAAGGGCTGGATTTGCTAACATGTTTCTGACTAGAGCCAAAGAGATACTTAAAGATTGCTAGCATCTCGTCTTCCAAATATTTATAATTAGTACAGAATTTATACGTATTTGTTTATATGTCAACAATAGAATTTATGTTATGAAACAATTACTGATTTCACCCTATAAGAAAAGATACTAACTACGAATAGTCAAAATAAATTAGAACATCAATTACATACATAAAACTAGGCACAAAATTGCATCTGGTGTTATATTCCTTAAAACTGAGGGCCAATCTTTCTCTTTTGTGGAAATGCGGATTATATTCATGTATGCTAATGGTAAATAGTTAAAAGTAACAAAACTAATTTAAGGAGGCAGATGGCAAAACAAGAGGGGAATTAAAATTATCCCAGCTTGCTTCATCACAAGTGACATAGATATAGATTCTTTTAGTTAACTCTATTTCTTCATGCCTCCATACAAACCAACATACTTCTGCATTCTCATTACATTGTGAACGTATTTGTGTGTGCCACAAGACTGCACATAGACACAAAGTGTTTTATTTGTTCGTTTTTTTGGGAACACTATAACCGGGATGGAAAATTATATACATTAGTATTTCTGAAGAAAACTTTTACACATTTAGTCTTCACAAAAGCTCAGCTTAGTAAGCTCTGTTAATGGTCACAGATGTCTGCTTTATGAAAAGCTTCCTGCAGCACTGTACAATAGTCTCTGAAGAGCCCTGGCTCAACCATCAATGTAACTAACTTGAGTTTTGATTGTCATGTAGGTCCCACATGAAAGGGCAATATTTATGAAGTGAAAAAACTTATTAATAATGTTCCTCTGTGCTAAATCTCTGTAATAACAATTAAGCACCCCTGTAGATGTTCACCTACACTAGCATTAGAGCCTTTCTTCCAATCTGGGTAATTTCAAAAATTGGCAGTTATATCGTTTAATATCTTATTGAATACTTCAAATACTGGTAGCACTTTCAATTAGTTTTGAATTCTCTATGAATCCATACAGGGACCTCAAACAGTGTAGTGTTCTGGGTTGCTATAGAGCATGCACTGCAAGATATTCACACAGTTCATTGCACACATTTTCTGTAAGGATTCAAACAATGACAGTAAGACACACTACACTACACTACACTTACTCACTGTGGTTTGACAATATCATACAAATTCCTGATGGAAAAAATTGCATGAAGAATCACTTCTAAAAGAAAAAAATGAGATATAAACCACTAATAATAACATGTAACAGTATATTGAGGTATTCTGATTGGATCACAGACTATATAATTAATTTTAAGCCATACTTGTATATTGCATATTAATGGAAAACAATACTCAGTGTATTGAAAAGGATTGTCTGCCTCCATTGTTATTGTGCCTGAAATGCAAGTCATAGATATTTTTTTTGGAGCATTATTCAGCAACAGTGAAGCATTTTATACTAGCCAGTGTGATGAATGTTAGCTAGGGCTTTTGGCAAATGGCGAGAAGTGCAGTGCCTCAGGCACATATGGAATTCAGAGGCAGTCAATCTGTCAAAAAATCTATTGCAAATTGTTATTCAACAGAAGTGTTGTTATAGATATGTTAGAAAGTGAAATATGTTATGGCTATGGTGTAGCCATTACACTCATAACTTACATATTCAAATGAAAGGTTCTATAAAAATGTAGGCTATGAGTACTCTCGATTGCCAGATGTTGCATTTAGGCAATATGTGGATTACCACTAGACTGCAGGAGGAGTAGATGTCACACAACAGGTTGAACAGCAGACAAGACTTTCTTCAGAAACTGCCACAGCCTACAGTGTTTCCAGTTTATGCAGATAGCCAGACTTAGATAACTATCAGCATGGCCATGTTATTTGTCAGCTGTCATGATTGATGTGGATGCGGACTCTGTGGCGACCAGCAACTGGACAGGTTTTATGTCAAAGAGCATACATTTGACATGTTGAGCAACTCATCAGCATTATGGAGTGTGTACATGGTTAATACACATTCATATACTTCTGTCTTTGTCTGTTATATCTCATCACAGAAAGTAATTGTTCCCATCCTGAGTCCGTTCAGTGTAAGGCAAATGCCAGAACTTGCAATCCTCCCACCCTCCCTTACCAGCTGGCCTGGTATATGGCTAAAGTGACCCTGACCCTTCAGTATCTCATTACTTGAACAATTCTCTCTCTCTCTCTCTCTCTCTCTCTCTCTCTCTTTCACAGAGTAAAATGGAGTTCATATAGTTTGGAGGCTTTGGGGGGAGGGGGGGGGGGGAGGGAGGGGGTAGGAAAGTAATTTTGTCTGTAGAGGTAGTTGCATGAGAAAAAATTGTTCTGCGAAAAATTCTGGTGTGGTTTCACTCAAATCAGTTATTGAATAAGGGTGTCATTATATTTGTGATTAGCAAACTGTTCCAGGAAGTGTATCAGCACAATATCACCAATTTTCCTGATTTGTTTTCTTTTTTACCCGTATCACTACCTTGTTAAAAAATTTTCAGGCTCAATAATGAAGTTCAGAATGGTTAACTTGATGGCAAATTACCATTTTTGTGTGCCAGCATGTTTTTTACTTTTGGATCTCTTCTCAGTTTTCATTATTTTTTGCAAACAAGTTTTTTAATACTAATTAATATTGATTAATCTTCATGTAAATGGTTCATCTTCACAGTATTCACATCCATAAATGTGCCACTTCTTATCGATATAATAGTAACATGTTCCCCATGTCCTCATCATATAATTTTATATCTTGCTACCAAATTCCATTTGCCACAAACATAATAATGTTCCAATGCTTGGACTGATTTTTACATGTAAACCTTGTACAAAACTAGAAAGTGATTGTGTTTTAGAAATTGAAGCTATTTTACAACAGGTTTATACCACACTATATGTCTTGGAATCAGGGAGAATTTGTTTCTAAGTTACCAGCTGTTAAACATGTGTGACATAGATCAAACACAGATCGTTAAAATTTTTTGAATTTTTTTAATAATATTTTTATCCAACCTACATTATCATGCTTCAAAGTGCTCCAGCTCATCTATTCACACTAGTGCCTCAGTAGCCTTGCCACTGTGCCATTCAGTGCTCAGAAGTTTCTTTTTGAGTGTCTTTCCATGCCAGTGATTAATCCACTATAATTTCATCAGTGTTGTGTAAAGGGGCAGAACTTCTTTATTGCCTTAATTGAGGTTTTCTTTTTCTCATTTTAGAATTGGCACTTGCAATGTATGCAAAAAGCTTGGGTAATAATGATTGTAGACTGTTCAATATGGAGGCAAAAATTCCAAACCCACAACTCCATTGATATCAGGAGTATAATTGTTAGCTTTATTTTTGTGCTACTTTGGGATGTAAAAATACTTTCCTGACCCACTATGATGCCTGGACACCAGTCTTGGTGTTACAGTTGTAAACCAAATCCTTGTGCCCCATGATCATCCTTTGCACTGGTGTTTGATCATTGCCAGTTTGTTAATGTTTCTTAATTTTATGAATGTGAGTGCAAAAATTTGTGCTGGGAAGCCTTCCTTGTTAAGGGTCATCTACAGTTGATTGATGACAAATTTTGAATTAGGAGATACTTTCATAACACTGCATCCTGACTAGATCATCATCTTGGTAAGCTTTCTTCAAAAGTGCTATTGTTTCTCTTAATGTTTTCACAAGTTTCATGCAAAGTTTCATGTTGCATTGGTGCTCTCATAAATCATAAATTTCAAAAACTGCAACAAAACTGTATATTTTACTGCCATCTAGAAGCAATTTATTCATTTTTTGGCAGAACCATGTGTGCTGTATTCATGTATTGGAATGTGCTGTTATCCTAAATTTTGGTGACTGATATTGAAGTAAAAGGTGCTGCATTTAGTTATAGTTTAATCCAGTGACTGATGAGCCATTCACCACTGGCTTATATCTCCTGCCTCCTTAGTGTCTTGAAATTGCAAGAAGAGATAGATGGTTCATTGTGATTGTAGCAAATTAGTAAGGAATATTATAAAATCGTGACCAAGAATCAAGGCAAGAAATTTTAAATATTATACGGTGAAACAAGATTGTCTACGTGCTGCCTAATATGCTGGTGTATCTGAACAATCTGATACAAATATTCAAAAAGTCGGAATTTCTCTCTATGCCTGGTAAAAAGTGTCCAAGACATCAAGTATGTAAGTTTCACTTTGATTTCTTGGATATGGATTTAAGAGGACACACTATCCTACATGCATGTGGACATCACCTTCTCACTGTAAGCTAGAAACAGTTGAGAAACCCCTATGAATGACAATGTTTTGATTGACACAGTGACAAGAAAAAGTGCTTCAGTGTTTGCATACATGATATAAGCAACAGTATACTTGTCATAAAACAGGCTACACTAATAAGGATGTGCTTAGTATTATTCTGAAAGTGTCAGTATCATGAAAGAGTATGGTGATCTGATATATTTAATGTGTTGAAATGTACTGGGTGATTCAAAAAGAAAGAACAGATTTCAGTTGTTTATTACAGACGAACTATAAAAGATGGAAACACATTGACCATGGCATTAGATAGAGGAAGGTTCAAAGTTTTGACACACCTGTACTGCTGTTTGTTTGTAGCAACATGGCAACTACACCACAAGAGAAATCAGATTTCATGTTGGAATTAGCGTGAAGTCAATCCATTGCTCAAGTGCGACATACATTCTGCCATCGATCAGCAAGAAGCCACGTCTGCACAATCAGACTTATACTGGCATACAAAATTTGTGGAAGTTCATTGGATATGCAAATGGAAGAGCACTGGTCAGCCATGCACATCTGATGAAAATGTCAATCATACGCGAGACGTGTTCATATGGAGCCCTCAGAAGTCCACAAAATGAGCAAGCCAGGAACTTCAACTCCCTGAAAACAATGGTGTGTCATGTTACAAATTTTGCGTTTAAGTTCTCCAGTATATGACAGGGGACACTTTTCCAAATGATTCGTCTTTTCAAACAAATCAACGTTTCGTCTGTCGTGTAAAGTAAAACACCGTACTGTAAGAAATTGGGGATCACGAGAGCATCAAACATAAGAGACTCACCTAAACTGAAAGTGTTTTGTGCTGTTTCTGTTCACATATTCTATGGATCCTTCTTTTTTGCGGAGGGAACTGTGACAGAAATGTCATACCAGGACATGCTGTAAAATTTGCTGTTTCCTCAACTTCACAAAGGTTCCAATGATTTGATTTTTATGCATGATGGCACCCCACCTCACTTTCACCTGGAGGTGTGGCATTATGTTAACACCACCATCCCACAACGTTGGATTGAGAGACACTGACAACAAGATCTTTTTCACTGCTTTTAGCGTACCAGGTTGCCAGACCTCACACCTTACGATTTTTTCTCTGTGGGCATACATAAAATACAGAGTCATACTCCCACCTATGGCATCTACTCTTCAAGAACTGAGAAATCATATTGTTGAAGTTGTCAATTGAATAAACAGAGACCTGTTGATTTGTGTGCAGGATGAAATGGGCTGCTGTTTCAATGTTTCTCAATCAGTGTATGGTGATTATGTCGAGTATATGGTATAGTGTCTGTGAGAACATAAAACTTTGAGCCATCTTCTATCCAGTGATATGTGCAGTGTGTTTCTGTCTTTAATCCATTTTCTCTAATACACCAAACCATTGAAGTGTGTTCTTTCTTTTTGAGTCACCCTGAATTACTGACAAAGACAGTCCTGCATTCATGACAGAGCACACCTGGTTAGCTTCCACATTCCTGCTGTGCGCATTATTCCCAGCTACTGACAGTACACTGACCATCATGTTTTGTAGTGGATCAATTGTTTACTTTCTCAACAATGACTCTTTTATTCATGAATCACACATTGTCAGTTTGGCAAACCATTGTCTGGCATGTGCACATCACCCCATCCGAAGGGCACACTCATAATTATTTTCATACTTCTCAGATGAAGTACAGGAAAAAATCCTTTAGTAAGTTTCCATTCTAGTCATTCACTGTTAAAAATACAATGAGTTATGGAGATTCTGCCAAGATCACAACAGAATTTGTGATTTATTTTTGGGTGAATTATTAACATTCTTCATTTGAGGAAGTGTAATCGTTTATGAGTAATGGCTACATTTCTCTTGCCGGCACATTTAATTGTGCTTCTTTTGCCAAAATACATTATAATTGGCACAAACTCTCCTTGCAGTAGCTATTTATGACAGAATCCTGAAATAGTGTGTGTCATAAAACAAGAAGTTGGTGATCAGAACCTCACTGTGTTGGTTTGCAGCAACGTAAGAGAAGAAATTTTACGTTTATTTTTGTACTGAGAAAGTATCTATTCAGTAGCTATCGATGACTCTTAGAAATTATAGTACTGGATTGAAAAAGTAAAGTAAAAACTATAGCTTCTGTTGTGTTACCTTAGATAAGAAAGTACCATGTATCTGGTAAAATTCTCTCCTCCTTGCGTGCAGTCATTTGATAAAATTTCATTTCAACATCTCAATCAGTTTTGGAGATATTAGGGCTGTTCTGAATTTTTCGTTCTCACATGCAAGTGGTCAGAAGCACACATGCTACATAAATATCATTTTCTCAAGATTGGAGACAGAGAGCGACCTCCTCCCAAGTCTAATGAAGAATTCAATATGACAACAAAAATAATCAATTTTTGACAGTTTAATTTGATAGATAAAATTCTGCTCATCAAGGGGTGGCAGGGGAACACAAACGTAAAAGGAGGTTATATTTATGCAAAATTGGAGGGGAAGGAAGCGAGTGAAGGAAGAGGACTGGAGAGGTTTAGGAAAAGGGGTAGATTTCGGAAAAGTCACTCAGAACTTCAGGTCAGGGGACACTTACCAGATGGGATGAGAAGGAAAGACCGATTGTCAGAGACTGCACTGGACAAGATTTGAAACCTGAGAGCTTAAAGGTGAAAGGCAGGGTAATACACAACATAGAGGTTACTGCCAAAACATCATGCATGAGTTCATAAGAGTGAAAAGCTAAGTGCATTGTACTTAACACTGGTGGGAGGGGGATGGAGAAAAATAGACTGGTTAGAAAATGAAAGATGTAGAAAACTAAAACAAAGTGAAGAACATATACCAGCTGTTATGTTAACACTGTTCAGCCTTTTACGTTGGCATGACTACTGCCCGAGTTACCAGTTAGGATGAATGGGCACAGGCAGAGGGTGCATACTGGCAACAAGCAATATCCGAGGCATGCTTTGCAACATGGTAGTCGTGACCCCGATGCCTGTTTCACCACACACGCCATCTGGATTCTTCCCCCAGACACCAGTTTCTAATAACTCAGTGGGTGGGAACTAGCATTGCAACATGTCCTTGGTTCTTGCCACCCATCTGGCCTTAATGTTAATTTCTTATGTCTCAGCATTTTTTCACAGTAACTACTCGTTTCTTCAGTCTATTTTAGTTTTCTACATCTTTCATTTTCCAACCTGTCTATTTTGTGCTGTCCCCCTCCCACCTCTGTCATGTACAATGCACTTAACTTTTCACTCTTACTAACTCATGCACAGTGTTTTAGCAGTAATCTCTGTCTTCCGCCTTGAAGCTCTGAGGATTGGAAATTTTGTCCAGTGTAGTCCCCATCAATCAGTTGTTCCTTCTCATCCCGTCTGGTAAGCCTCCCCTGACCTGCAGTTTTGGTTGACTTTTCTGAGATCTACCCCTTTTCCCAAACCTCTCCACTCCTTTTCCTTCACCCCTTTTCCTTCCCCTTCAACCCTTCTGCCAGAAGAAGGAGCCACTGGCTCTGAAAGCGTGCATAAGTAAATTCTTTTATGTGTGTGTTCCCCTGACACTACTGGGGAGTAAATTACTTATCTGTCCAATTATGAGAAATTTAATATGTTACCTAAATTTCATAAGCAGCAACATGTGGTGTAATAAGCACCAAAAGCAATATCACAATGACTCCTATTTTTCAATGCAAACTTTTTGAAATTTGTACAATGTCTTACTTAAATGCAAATATCACAATTATTGTGACCATTAACAAGATGACATGTTCTGCATCAGGAAGCTGACACATACAGCTAATGTAAAAATTAAATTTTTTACTGAATAGTTTCTGTTGAATTCTTTGAGAGAGATTACTGGGCATGCACCTCGATTCTTTCAGTGCAGTGCATCACCACCTGGTATGAGCAAGGAATGTCTAAGCATCTCAAAATATGCAAGACCTGCATGACACATGCGGAATGTGCATGTCTTGCTCTAGTGTTGTGTCACTTCAAATGTGCTGTACATGTCTCAGTTTGTGCTTAGCCTTAAACGTCTCAAGTGTCACTCACTAAACCTAACAGTCATCATGATACATTGATTTTATTTATTATTATTTTTTTAAATTTTATTCATTCATCTATAGAAAAATTTCTTTGTGTGGACGACACACACACACACACACACACACACACACACACACACACACACACACACCAAAAAAAGTTTTGCATCACCCCGGTTCCCAGAACTCCTGAAGATAGACTTTGACTGTGGATACTGTATCACAGACACAGTACCTTTGACTCTTCAGAGTTGCCCAAAGAAGTAAACAACCATGCATCAGCAGTGCCTATTAGACGAAGGGGGTCCGACAGCCGATCAGTTCCAGTCATTCCACCAGGAAGGAGGTACACGGCTCATGTTGTCTGTAGTTCAACCATGCATAGACAGTCAATACCATGGTTTGATTGTGTCCGGATAATTATTTTGTGCCAAGAAAGGCTCTCAACAAGGGAAGTGTCCAGGCATCTCGGAGTGAACCAAAGCAATGTTGTTTGGATATGGAGGAGATACAGAGAGACAGGAAGGGTCAATGACATGCCTCGCTCAGGCCGCCCAAAGGCTACCACTGCAGTGGATGACTGCCACCTGCAGATTATGGCTCAGAGGAACCCTGACAGCAATGCCACCATGTTGAATAATGCTTTTCATGCAGCCACAGGACACCGTGTTACAATTCAAACTGTGTGCAATACGCTGCATGATGCACAACTTCACTCCCGACGTCCATGGCGAGGTCCATCTTTGCAACCATTACACCATGCAGCGCGCTACACGTGGGCCCAACAACATGCCGAATGGACTGCTCAGGATTGGCATCACGTACTCTTCACTGCTGAGTGTCGCATGTGCCTTCAACCAGACAATCATCGGAGACGTGTTTGGAGGCAACCCAGTCATGCTGAACACCGTGGAGACACTGTCCAGTGAGTGCAGCAAGGTGGAGGTTCCCTGCTGTTTTGGGGTGGCATTGTGTGGGGCCAATATACGCCACTGGTGGTCATGGAAGGCGCTGAAACTGCTGTACAATATGTGAATGCCATCCTCCGATCGATAGTGCAAACATATCGGCAGCATGTTGACAAGGAATCCGTCTTCGTGGACAACAATTCGCGCCCCCATCATGCACATCTTTTGAATGACTTCTTTCAGGATAACATCATCACTTGACCAGCGTGGCCAGCATGATCTCCAGATATGAACCCTATCAAGCATGCCTGGGATAGATCGAAAAGGGTTGTTTATGGACGACGTGACCCACCAACCACTCTGCCTGGTCTATACTGAATCACCATTGAGGAGTGGGACAATCTGGACCAACAGTGCCTTGATGAACTGAGGACAGTATGCCACGACGAATACAGGCATGCATCAATGCAAGGGGATGTGCTACTGGGTATTAGAGGTACTGGTGTGTACCGAAAACTGGACCACCAACTCTGAAGGTCTCACTGTATGGTGTTACAACATGCAATGTGAGGTTTTCATGGGCAATAAAAAGGGCAGACATGATGTTTAAGTTGATCTCTATTCAAATTTTCTGTACAGGTTGCGGAACTCTCGGAACCGAGGTGATGTAAAACTTTTTTTGATGTGTGTGTATGCATCATTTGTGATAGATATGCATAAAATGGAACAGGATGTATGTAAGATATTCATAAAATTATAACACACAGGTGCATGTGCGTGAATGACACACACACGCACGCACGCGCGCGCACGCACGCACGCAAGCACAGAGGTATTCATCACTGAGTCACGTGGGGCAGAAAGAGCCTGCTTCTAACAAGAGAAATGAATCATAACACTCTCTGATAATACACTTGGGTTTTACATTGCATGGAGTGAATTACAAACTACAATGCCTTGTGTTTCTTACAAGCTTATTCCATCCTCTTTGTCTACTTTGTAATTGGTCAACCTGGTTACTTATTTGAAATAACTTGATGTAACATAAACTATTTAATGGGGTAAACTATTTTAGTAAATATTCTTTAAGATGCTTTTTAAATTTGTAGAGTTCCTTTATGTCTGTAATCTCCCTTGACAGTTTATTATACATCTTAACTGCTTGGTAAAACATAGTGGTTTGGGTCTGTGCCCTGTTCATTCTATCTAGGTACAAGCAATTACCATATCTGATTTGATGATCATGTATGGAGTTGTTTGCTGCATATTGATGTGTTTACTTGGAACTGTCAGAAGACCCTTTTTTGAACAGCTCAATGCAGTGGACCCTTTTATGACTCTTGCTCATTTTTCTGATGGCTCATTTTTGTAGTTTGAACACACTTTCCACATTCTGTGCATTTGCACCCCAGAATATATCTTTTAGGCAGAACATGCTGTGCTAATTCTTTTTCCAATATTCTTATACTTTCATCTCATTTTAATTATTGGTCAACATATATACCTAAAACATTTGTGCCAGCTACACATTCCGTGGTTTCATTATGTACTTTAAGTTTCATTATACTAGGTTTTTTATGTAAAAGTTACTTTTTCTTCTTTATCTAGGGCTTCTAAAACCTGCTTTGTAAATTTTGCTATAGTAGTTTCTGTTCCCTTTTTAGACCTGAAACCAAACTGTTCTTTACATAAAGAGCTACTTTATTGTTATTTGACCAGTTGTAGACCACCATAAGTGCTTTTTCAGCTTTTACTTCTAACATTTCTGCTGTCTTATCTGTAATTATTATATTGCTGTCATCGGCAAATAACTTGGGTTCCTCCTTGTGTGACTTATTTTGGGAAGTCTTTAGTGTTTATGAGAAACAGTATTGGATGTAACATGCTCACTTGAGGGACTAAAAAGTTCAAATATTCTTGAACTGAAAGATGTTTCACCACATAATTTGAGCCACTTGAAATTTGGGATATCTTTACCCCCTGCATTCTGTCTTCTAGGTAAGATCTAAACCATTTATTTACAACCCCCCACCGAGCGAGGTGGCGCAGTGGTTAGACACTGGACTCGCATTCGGGAGGACAACGGTTCAATCCTGCGTCCGGCCATCCTGATTTAGGTTTTCCGTGATTTCCCTAAATCGCTCCAGGCAAATGCCGGGATGGTTCCTTTCAAAAGGCACGGCCGACTTCCTTCCCCGTCCTTCCCTAATCCGTTGAGACCGATGACCTTGCTGTCTGGTCTCCTTCCCAAAAACAACCCAACCAAACCCTTACAACCCCCCCCCCCCCCCCCCTATTCCTAGAGCTTCAGGTTTACCTAGAATTATTTCATTATCAACTGTGCCAAATTCTTTTCTGAGGTCAAGGAAAATGCCTGTTACTTTTTCTCCTTTATCTAGGGCTTCTAAAACCTGCTTTGTAAATTTTGCTGTAGTAGCTTCTGTTCCCTTTTTAGACCTGAAACCAAACTGTTCTTTGCACAGATGTTGTCATTTATGCAAATAATCCACAAGACTGTGTTTCAGAATAATTTCTATTATTTTTGGATAGGAAGACAGTAAGCAAACTGGTCTTTAATTCCCTATATTATCTGTATCATCTATTTTGTGATTGGGAAGAACTTTTGCATGCCTTAGGTAATCATAAAGCAGCCTGATGAGAATGACTCATTTATAACGTCTGTTAGGGATGCTTTAATGCTGCTAATGTAGTCTTTTGTAGACCAATTGAAATTTCATATAGACCTGTGGTCATTTTACTCTTAAATGTGTGAGGAATCATACTGGTTTCCTCCCCAATGGTGGGTACCGGCAGCATTGTGTAAGGCATATAGTTTTTATAGCTAAATGTTGTATTTTTGGGAGCTTTTCTTGCAGTTTGGTTGCTACATTTTTAAAGTAGTTGTTTGCTAAGTTGACCAGGTCCTTGGGATTATCTGTTAAACTGTTTTTGTGGTATTCCAAATGGCTTTGTTTTTATTGATTTGAGTTCTGTATGGTCCTATCATTTTAGATTCTTTTTGCTTCCTGCAGTAATTTCTGTTATCCTGTAGTATCAGAGAAAAAAACTGTAAGAAGGCTGGGTCACTATTATTTTCTTACCTTTTGTTACCCAATTCTTTCTGTTAGATTCTCCAACATAATATACTATCTTAGGAATTGCCTCCCCAAAGTTTAATTTGAATATATTTATGAATATGTTAAATTTTTCATTTAGATGTGTTCCGGAATATACTTCTGGCTGGTCATCTTCATTGCAAATTTGCACCTTTTTGATTTCAAAAACACCCTACTGTAGCTAATCAGCTTGATTATCTCTTTTTAGATATTTTAACTTCTGCAGTTTGACCAAAATGGTCTGATACCCCAAGGTTTTTAACAGCTACCTTACAACAGTTATGGTTGATATCTGTTAGAATATGGTTACTTATTGAAGATGAGTGTTTAGTTATTCTTCTGGCTTTTGCTACCCATTGCGAGATACCATAACTGTACACGATATTCAAGAATCTATTGCTGACTTCTCCACTTTCATCATATTAATATTTACATCTCCACAAATAATAATATGTCCTTTAGGATTACCTGTCTTGTCCTGCACTTATATTAATTTAATGAAAAAGTTTTCAATTTCACCATTAGGAGACCAATATAAGCACAGTATAACAGATTTTTAAGTGTATTTTGTTCTCTCAACTCTACTCCTGAGAGTTCAGAATGTTTTTCTTCACTCAAAGAAATCATATCACTTCTGACTATAAACTGAAGTCCGCTTTTAACATATATACATGAGCCTCAAACCATCTTTAATGTTCTGCTGTAGTAACAAGCCAATTCATAAGAAGGTAAAAATATGTATTCAATTCCATTTCCTTTGTACCAGTGTTCAGTAACACAGACAACCAAGCTACTGTGGCATCTAGTTCAATTTATAGTTGTTGCACTTTGTTTTGTATTGACTTACTTTTCTGGTGAAACACTGTTAAATAACTAAACTTATTTATATTGTCCACTAGTTTGCATGTGTATAAAAATTCTGTATGCACTTTGCAATAGTTTCCTTTCTTGGAACTTCATTTCTTTCCCTCCGTCATTCACAACACACACCTGGTCCTGTGCATAATTGCAGTATATGCTTCAAATAGTGTACATTAGTGCTTTTGTTTGCCATTGTGATTATGAAATACACACGTATCTGTCATGCTGAATACAGTGGCTCTTTGAAAAACATACTGGGCTTGCAGTAGATAGAAGCTGAATTCAACCTCCCCTTGGCCACACAGATTTAGGTTTTCTGAAATTATTGAACAAATTTCGGGATGTTTACTTCTGAAAAATCAGATACCAATTCCCTGCCATATCAGAAAGATTTACACGTGCACACACACACACACACACACACACACACACACACACACACACACACACACACACACATATTCATGGGCTACAGTGCTTGTATGTATATCTGTCCATCTGTTTGTAAAAATGACTGAATATGAAATCTCATATAGTGTTAGTTAATTAATATGTGCTTTTCTTCGTTTGCTGATCCATATAGATAACTGAACAGGACACACACACACACACACACATATTCATGGGCTACAGTGCTTGTATGTATATCTGTCCATCTGTTTGTAAAAATGACTGAATATGAAATCTCATATAGTGTTAGTTAATTAATATGTGCTTTTCTTCGTTTGCTGATCCATATAGATAACTGAACAGGGTAAATACTTCATGAATCTTCCAAATCTGCTAACTGTTATACAGAAAGGACCAGGAGGACACAGACAAAATGTATATACCACCATTTGCTGATCTGTCAGCACTCCCCTTGATAGACCACAGGTACACTACTCAAAGGAAGTAGCTAATCGGGTAGCATAGTACTTCTGGAGTGCATATGAGCATTTTTGTTTTTTTGGTAGGTGTAGATAGTTGTATTTGTAACAAGGTTCTTGAATTTACTACCCTCCAGGAAAAATGTTGTATTCAAATTATTCTTAGAACCAAGAGTTGGTCGAAATGTGACATAGAAAGCTCTGAAATATTTAGCGAGGCATGTTACATGTATTGTAAAAGACAGACTAGATAATGCAGGATGGGAGGGGGTAGTGTTCATTGCAGTCGACAAAAATATTCTCTCTATCAGGCTTGGAACTGAGTTCAGCTGTGAAGTTAACTTGACATGTGTAACAGATCTAGGTGAACTCAATTAATAAATTGCAGTCGACAAAAATATTGTCTCTATCAGGCTTGGAACTAAGTTCAGCTGTGAAGTTAACTTGACATGTGTAACAGATCTAGGTGAACTCAATTAATAAATTTTTTTATGGGTCAACCAACTCTGCCTTGACAGTTTTAGAATCATTCGAGAAAATTCCGTGCTCAGTAATGAAGAAATACCCAGATAACGCAATATTATATAGAGATGATTTTAACCTACAGAGTATAAACTGGGAATGTCGATTGATTCATTGCAGGTGGTATGGACAGACAGTCTTGTGAAGTAGTTGTGGATGCATTTTCTGAAAACTGTGTTGAGCAGCTAGTTCAGTAACTGTCAGTGATTCATCTTCATGATCCCATCATAATTACAATGGTTACTAAAGTTAATAAATCCATCAAGAAGGCTATTACTGTATTTTTGCTAGAAAGAACAGATAAGCAATTGATAGCACCCCACCTAGAAAATGAATGGGCATAATTTAGTTCCAGTATGATGGACATAGAAAATTTATGGGTGAAGTTTAAACACTTCCCAGCAGATATCAGTGCACACTCCGCTGTAGAGTGAAAATCTCATTCTGGAAAGTTTAAACAGATTGTAGATTGTGCCCTGGAGAAGTATGTGCCAAGTAAATGGATTAAGGTTGGAAAAGACCCATTGTGTTTAATAGTACAATCCAGAAAATACTGAGAAAGCAGAGACTGTTGCAGTCTCAGTTCAAAACATAATGCACAAATGATGAAAGGCAAATGTTAGTAGAAGTTTGTGCATCTGTAAAAAGATAAGTGCACAAAGCATACAACTTTCATTTTCATACCTTCGCAGCTCAGGAAAATTATGGTCCTATGAAAAATCACTAAGCAAGTCAGAGGCTTCTATTCAGTCTGGTGTGGCAATAGAAGACAGCCAAAGGAAAGCTGAAGTTTTAAATCTCACATTTAAGGATGAATGTACAAACATACCATCATTTGATGACTATAGTGCAGACTGCGTATGGAGGTCTGGCATAGAGAGGCAACTGAAAGAGTTGAAAACAAATAAATCATGAGGTCCAGATGGAATCCCAGTTTGGTTTTCTTACTTAAGCTTGCATTAATGTAAATCTCTCACAGAGTGCAAAACCCCAAATGACTAGAAAAAAGGCCAGGTGACTTATGTATATGAGAATGGTAAAAAAGCAGACCCACAAAATTACAGACCAATATCCATAACATAGGTTTGCTGCAGAGATTTTCAACATATTTTCAGTCTGAATATAATAAATTTATTCTAGACAGAAAAGCTTCTGTCCACAAATAAACATGGTTTTTGAAAGCATTGTTCATGCAAAACTCAACTTGCACTTTTCTCACATGATAGCCACCAAAGCATGGAGAAGGGGTATATTCTGTATTCCTAGATTTCCTTAAAGTGTTTGACATGGTGCCCCACTGCATATTGTTAGCAAAGTTACAAGCATTTGTCAGATAAGTGAATTGCTAAAAACCGAGTTAAGTAATAGAACTCAGTACATTTTCCTCAATGGCAGGTATTCATCAGATATGAGACTATCATCAGGAGTGCCCCAGGAAAATGTGATAAAACCACTCTTATTTTCTATGTACATAAGTGATTCGACAGATAGGATGAGCAGCAATGTGTCTGTTTGCTGATAATGCTGTGTTATATGGAAGGTGTCATATTTGAGTGACAACAGGAGGATTGAAGATGACTTGGATAAAATTTGTAGCTAGTGTGACGTATGGCAGCTTGCTCTAAATGTAGAAAGATGTAAGTTAATGCAGACGAGTAAGAAAAAAATCCTGTAATGTTAGATTGGTTGGTTGGTTGGTTTGGGGAAGGAGACCAGACAGCGTGGTCATCGGTCTCATCGGATTAGGGAAGGAAGTCGGCCGTGCCCTTTCAGAGGAGCCATCCCGGCATTTGCCTGGAGTGATTTAGGGAAATCACGGAAAACCTAAATCAGGATGGCCGGACGCGGGATTGAACCGTCGTCCTCCCGAATGCGAGTCCAGTGTCTGACCACTGCGCCACCTCGCTCGGTCCTGTAATTTTACAATACAGCATTAGTTGTGTACTGCTTGACAGAGTCATAACAATTAAATATCTAGGCATAACATTGCAACGTGACATGAAAGGGAATGAGCACATAAGGACAGAAGTAGGGAAGGTGAATGGTCAACTTTGGCATATTGGGAGAATTTTCAGAATGTGTTGTTCATCTGTAAAATGCAACCCCTCTCTCAAATACTGCTAGACTGTTTGGTATCCCCGCCAGGTTGGATTAAAGGAAGGCGTTGAAGCAATTCAGGGATGGCTGCTAAATTTGTTAGCGCTAGGGTCAGTTAAGATGCGAGTGTTACAGAGGAAAGGTGATGTTCTTTTCAGGGAATGCTATTGAGAAAATGTAGAGAACTGGCATTTGAAGATGAGTGCAGAACAATTCTACTGCTGCTAACATACATATTGCGTAAGAACCACAAAGATAATAAAAGAGGAATTAAGGCTTGTATAGAGATAAAGAAAGAGACAGTCATTTATCCCTCGCTCTATTTGCAAGTGGAACAGGAAGTAAATTACTAGTAGTGGTACTAGGTAACCTCCATCATGCAGCATATGGTGGCTTGCAGAATATGTATGTAGAGGTAGATATCACTGTTGATTGTGTAAACAGAATAATCACAATATTTGGATCAATTCCCTCCTTTCAAGTTTTACACAATTTGCATGTTTTGAATGGTTGTTTATTGATGAGGAATAAGATTAAACTAAAGATATTAAATTTAATTTATCTGTAGAAGCAGGTAGTGATAATAATTGGAGATAAAACTTGTTTTGTTTAGTAATTGCTAACATTTTACGTGTGTAGGTTGTTTATTGTTTTGAATTCCACAGGTTTACAGTGGAGTGGTCCACCTTCATTTGTATCCAGCAGTGGAGCTTCCTCACCAAATGGAGCTGAGTTTTCCATGCGAGATGCAATGACTGTGGAAAACCGTGATAGACCTGAAAATGTAATTACTACTAAAGGGTAAGTATTTCAAGATCATTTATTCACCTTACAGATGTGACATAAAGACCTGTAGAAAATACTTGATACTAATTCTTGCTGTGCTTCTTTTCCTCACAAAGTCAAGAAGATATGTCCCACTAATATTTTGTCACATTTTGTAGTATAAATAGCATAATTTTTAGTAGTGTTTAGTAGAATGTGACTATTAAATTAAACACTCATGAAGTACAGAACTTTGTTTACTATTTAATGACCCAAGAAAAATGAAACTGCTTGAGATGGACTCACGTTCACACTAAAATCTAATGCTCAGCAGTGCTGAGTAGATAGAGTGAGGGTAGCATGGTAATGATGGTGGTGTTCGTTTGAATGAGTTAAAGGAGCATGTCCAAAATTTAAAGCTACCATCACTAAATTCTTGCAGATGTGATGTGAATGAACTGTTATAATCCCAGAGTCTGTGTTTACACTTTTAGCTTCTCAGTGTACTACCATGAACCTCCCAGCTAGAAGGAATTATTTATTCTGTTACTGTCTTAGGCCTACTGCAAGTTTGTGGGGAATGGTATGTGGGTGAGGTATGTGTCACCACAGGTGAATCCTGGGGGAGCTCTGGTCTGCCTACTGGTCCAACCTATATACTTTTCTCTCTCTTGTTTCATCTCTGGCATTAATACTGTTTTCACCCTTGATTCTACCACTCCTACATGCTATTACAATTCAGTCAAATTTCTGGCTGATGTCACTGACTCCAGATGAACTCTCTCTTGAACTATTGACTGATGACCTCACTATTATTCCTGTAACTTAACCAACCAACCAACCAACCCAATGTCTG
Organism: Schistocerca piceifrons; assembly: GCF_021461385.2. Classification (NCBI taxonomy): domain Eukaryota; kingdom Metazoa; phylum Arthropoda; class Insecta; order Orthoptera; family Acrididae; genus Schistocerca; species Schistocerca piceifrons. The sequence goes on along the minus strand of NC_060149.1, from coordinate 782,030,577 downwards.
TGCTGGAACAAGAACATGGACACACACACACACACACACACACACACACACACACACAAGTAGGTATCTTGTGACATCCATTGTATAAGGCATGAGATATAATAAACATAATAGTGGTGGTGGTATTGGTGGTATAGTATAGTGTAGTATAGTGTATTACCAACAGACACAGTGTGAGATGGTATTACGTTGAACAGACTGGACTTGCATTTGCAAGAATCTTTGTTAAAATCCAGTATGAAACCCTGATTTGAGTTTTCTGTCATTTCACTAAATTTCTTCCATAAACACAAAATGGAAACCTATTCATTCCATGATTCTTGCCCAGTTTGTACAAATACTGTATCACAGTTTTTGTCTGCTTTGCATTAAACATATAATTATTTCTGTTACCACTATGCCATCATTATAATCTGTCACTGTTAAAATCACTAAATTGTTTAAAATATCTTACAATGAAATACAGAATGCTTAAACTGTTGATAGCTAAGTCAGTGTTTTCTCAGAAATAATTATTGCTAGAAACACTTCTCAAAACATGCAACTCTTTATACGCAAATTTTGATACTCGGGCGCCACTCAGTGGGCCTCCCTCCATTTTACACCATTTCTGGAAGATTTTGAATACAGCAGCTCCTTTTTGTTTTGTTACACCCTATTTACCATAATTTTACATGTACATTTGGATTAATTTTGACAGGTCGTTAGTGTGTTCAGATATGTTTCACATTCCATCACTATATGAAATTGCATTAGAGCTACTTTGTTCTTGACCCAATAATCCTAATTTAATAAGGTTGCTCTATGATATTTCGGGTACAGTCTTTACTGTAAAGATATTTCTTACATTCAGTTTTGTTTCTGTAGGTGAAAGCATATAATTGTCTTTCATTGTACTACAAATCAATAATTTGAAAGCACGAATAAGATAATTAGAATTGCTATAACATTGTTTCTCTTCTTTACAAAAAATTGCATTTGTTCTGTCTTCTTGTCTGAGAATGGTTTTGCTAATGACATAAAAAATATTTGAGCATTACTTATCCTGTAACAGTTGCCATCCACAATGCTTCATATTTAATCAACACAATATGATTCAGTCTTTACATCAAAGATGGTATTTCTGTTTGAAGCTGGTTGATGCACATGGACAGTGAGGAATTCTTAACATAACTTATGGTTACTTTGATGCAGTTTTTGAGACACCCATTTCAGTGATTTAATTGTTCTCTTTTTCAGATCAAATTTTGTACCAAACAAGAAATTCAAACTAGGTTAGTCCATTGTAAAGTGTCAAAGTGGGGGCAGTTAAAAAGAACAAAAAATTTTTTTGCTGTGAATCATCATACATCTGGAATGTGAAGTAGTGATATTGTGATGTGATGTGAAGCACAGGGATCATAAATTTATGATTGGTATATCTTGCAGTTTTCGTAACACTTTCGTGTGCATAGACTCAGTTATTTCTGATAATATCTGTGCAAAAGACATCTTATCCTGCAGTGTGCAAAGGAAAATTTTGTTTAAAATAAGATATACATTCAGTTGACAGTTTGAAACTAGTTATTTAAAGGCTAATGTTTTTAATTTTCTGAGAAGTTACAGCAAGTGTGTTTTTATAAATTCTTAAAAGCATTATTTGTTAGCTAAGGTGAAAAAATATTACTGATTTTTTAAAAAAGAACTATGGTAACTGTAGGTATGTGCTTTTAATTTTTTTTTTTTCATTTAATTAAAATGGTGCAAACAGTATTGAAGTTTGTTTAGATAAAACTGTATATTTTATCTGTAATGCTACAAATTTTTGTGTAAAATTTGGAACTATTTTTTGCTAATTATAGTCATTTCTTTTCACCCTCCCTCCCCTTATATCTGTTAAATGTAAATTGTATTTTGCTGTCCTTTTATGAATAATTTAAACAGAAAGGTTTTCTGAAACCAACAGTGGAACTCTTGTGGTATTCAGCTTATGGGATGTAGCTTTTTACTCCCTAACTCCCACCCACATCACTTATATGGGTTTGAAGTAAAATGAGTATTAGAAGAGACATTTCTCTCAAATGAGTCCTCATCTTAGAGCTTCGGTTTCAGTGCTTCCACTGATTTTTATTCAAATTTGTACAACTTGTTGTATTGAGCTAGGCATGGGACAATATTTACCATCTCACTCAAAAGAGTTATGGTCATTAATCGTTTAGAACTATAAATTCAAAATAGAACTATTTTAATACCTATGCCAAATGTGCTGTGAGATGTGTCACAATCAGCACACAGATTGTTGAAGTTGCACTTCTTCAGAACTACCCACTAGAGTCAAATAATTTCTGCCTAATGTGTGGAAATCGAAATGTTTTAAGAATTAAAACATCTGAAGTGAACTGTTGGTTGGCAATATGAGATCCTTGGCAATTTATCTGGTAATAAATATGCAACCAGTTGCCTTTTTACAATTTATTCAACCATGAACATGTTTTTGAGCCACTTCAGGCTCATCATCAGATGGAGGTGTTACAAGAACATTATGTTGTTGACCAAGTGTAGCTAGATACAATGCTGGTGAGTGCACTGCCTTGTGGTATCCATATCAGATCTCTTCCTATAATGTACATTATTAAGCTATGTACACAAATATACACAGTATTTAGCTGCACTTGGTTTTACACAGATTCACAGAAAGTAAACACTGGACGAGATCCATTTAGAATATTGGAAATATAATTTGTATGTTCATTTCCAATTTTTTTTCACCGTTCAAAATATTGTAAGGATCAACTTCCTTTATAGTATTAGGATTGACTGAATTGGAAATAAGTTATTTTTGTATGACTGTTGTAATATGTGTAAAATGGATAATTTCCTGAAGTTATTTTGTATAAGCTGTCATTTTTATATTAAAATGCTATACTTTTATACAACCTTAACTTAATCTAAAAAAACTATGATTTTGGATATCCATCCTTTCATATTTTGTGTTCAGAAAAAACTCCATGACACAAAGTTTATCAATATTTTAATTTATTTTGGTGGTGAACTGAAATATGTCTCACTGTTTCACCACCAAGCCCATTGTAATAGTGCCCTAGAAACCATGGTATCTTATTTACTGTTTTGTGCTATCCACATGCACTAACAATAAGTAATTAATGTGTGAAGTTACAACAATCAGAACTATATTACAGTGATGATGATGATGATGATGATGATGATGATGGCCGGCCGCGGTGGTCTCGCGGTTCTATGCGCGCAGTCCGGAACCGCGCGACTGCTACGGTCGCAGGTTCGAATCCTGCCTCGGGCATGGATGTGTGTGATGTCCTTAGGTTAGTTAGGTTTAAGTAGTTCTAAGTTCTAGGGGACTGATGACCACAGCTGTTAAGTCCCGTAGTGCTCAGAGCCATGATGATGATGATGATGATGATGATAATTTGTTGTTTTATGGGACTAAACTCCATATTCATCAGTCCTGAATACAATGATATTTTCAGCTCCAAACCAGACTTTACAGTGCAAGTGAACAGGGTGATTTCATTACTTCACAATAGACTTCGAAATGTTTCTATTTCATGTTGCGATTATCGCGAGCCAGTAATGAAACAACTTAATATGTTAGAATGTGTAATCTATATACATTTTATTTGCTAGTCCATTGGATTTTAAAAAACTGTATTGGTGTATGTGTTACATGCATCATATTTTAGCTGTTAATATTATGTCTAACTTGCTTTACATTACAAAACTTTTTTTGATTCCAAGTTCTGAAACACTCTGTATGGATTTGATACCCAGGGGGTTCTCTTTCCACAATGTTAAATTAGTGAAGGGGAGAGGAAAAGTTCCTTATGGTTAGGAACACAGAACTACTTTAGGGTTTGTGAGAGACTGTACTAGATAGCAAAATGTATCTGACACTTCAACAATATTAGGAAAAGAAAAAGAATAGATTGCGACTCACCATAAAGATGACCTGTTGAGTTGCAAATAGGCAGAGAGAGAGAGAGAGAGAGAGAGAGAGAGAGAGAGAGAGAGAGAGAGAGAGAGAGAGAGAGTGTTTTTCTTCACTGAAGAAATAATATATAACAGTCTTTTTGTTGTGCCTGTCTGCAACTCAATGAGTCATCTTTACAGTGTGTAACAATCTATCCTTTTCCTAATATTGTTGGTATTTCAATCCAGAGTTTCTATTGTTTGACATCTAAAACTTTTTTACTCAAAGGGTCGATTGTACAAATGTTGCTGATTGAAGATTAATTTTGTCTTTAGTTAAGAAACTGAACACAGCTCACTAATTTGCTATATTGTATAACACTAAACTTGTCTCATCCAAACAAGAATCAGTGTTGATCTAAATTAGCGTGAGAAACATTTGGTGACTACTAAATTAGCTATTGGCATGATTTTCATACATGACCGTATTTTTTAATTGTACATTGTAGATAAAAAGTATTTATTATTGAAGGTTTCATGTTGTAAAGCTGGCAGAAAATAATTCAAAATAAGTTCTTAACCTCCTTCAACAAACTTCTCTGCAGCCAAAAAACATTGAAATAGTCACATAACTGTAAAGCAAATGAAAAGAAACCATATAATTCTCAGAGATTAAGTCTTTTGAACACAGAATTCTACCCATTGCAGTGGCCCAGAACAGTAGGAAAACAGCAAGTACACAGCTGGTATGGTTTCAAAACATAATGGAGTCATAATTATCTTTATAACCAATGCCTTAGAGGAAACATCATTTG